>NC_080732.1:4057353-4264853 GCF_019097595.1 Hemibagrus wyckioides | reverse complement strand
GCAGTTTAGCCGACTTTGGAGCTCTATTTTCTCTCTTTGGAGCTCTGATACCATTTCTATCCTTCAGTCAGTACGTTTTAAAGCCGATGTCTGTGTAAACTCTTTACTGTGCCGGGTTCTAGGAGGAAAGCGAGAATACGTGTCTTTATGGCTTGAAGTGTGATGAGTTTTATTCAGCCTTTTCTTAAAATGTGTTAGAGTTTTCTTTGAAGCAGTTAGTGATGAAAAACGTACAGGAAACGCTCGGTTCCTGGTTGTCCGCCATGTCAGTCAAATTGCCTTTTCTGTGGTGGTTTTTGGCCATGTTTATATTTGAAATGTACCAGACTCTCTAGCGAATGCCAAGAATTTCTGTGATTTCTCCACACGCTTGCCAAAGGTTGGTTCACATTTTCCATCACGGCCCAACTGACCCATAAAATTTAGTTTCTCGCAGTTTAACACAGAGCAGAGTGTTAACACAAAAATAATAAACAGATCATGATCGTGAACAGCTGACGTTCGAATGCAGACGTACTCAAGATCGAAAAGCGAAACGAATCTGTGACCGAAAACCAGGCAATCATTTTCAAAGCCAAGGTTTTACTTCATCTAGTTGGCTTTATTTGTGCAGTGCGTTGCACCAGTTGTTTTTCTAAGAAGCAGAAAATAATATTCAGTGAGACCGTTGCTCAAAAGAGAGACAAGTCCACGTAGAAAAGCCAAAAGTCAATACGTCTCAATTCCAAGTCCATCACCAGATCCCCCAATCTGCGCAAAAAATATAAGCCAAATGGCTCTAGATATGAAATATAATGAACTGATGTGAAATATAGTTTATTCCATTACATGATCATGTGATAATAATTAGCGAAAGCTTTTAATTGAAAGGTTCATGGCCAGGAATCCAGACACGGAAGACGGGAATTTTAGCCGCTTTGGAGCTCAGTTCTTGGCTAAAATGAAGATCTCAGAATTCAATCATTTCTCTCAGATTTATGGATTAATTTTTAAGATATGGTGCAATTTTGTTTACAATACTAAACCTATTTTTGAAGCAATTTTTTAATGTATTATATTTTACACAGAGGGTGGGAGGGTCCAAAGACATGCTTCTAGGCTGATTGGAGTCTCTAAATTGCCCGTAGTGTGTGATTGCGTGAGTGAATGAGTGTGTGTGCCCTGCGATGGGTTGGCACTCCGTCCAGGGTGTATCCCTGACCCCATGACCTGAGGATAGCTTGGATAAGCGGTACAGACAGTGAAATGAAATGAAAATTTTACACAGACAAAAATCTGCATTGTTTGTGAATAAAAAAAAGACTTTCGTTTTCAATTATAATTTTTTCCCCTCAAATTTACCTTGAAATATTCTGAAAATTGAATTAAATCGAATTGTGATCGGAGTTTATGGTTACATACCAATAAAGAATATCTGAAAAACCTAACCAGGTTTGCTTTTAAAGGTTCCCAATTCTGTGTGAAAATAGTACATCTGGCAACATAGTTTGAGAAGCAAGCCCTGGTTTTAAAACGTGGGCAAAAATCATTCACCACAAATTGCTCGAGGCTTTCACATTTTCCCTTTCAGATCATTGTGAACGTAACACGCAAGGGGTTTTCCACGCACAACGCGACCTTACTGCCCTTGACGACAGGCACAAACTTTCTCTTCGGCTGTCTTTATAGAATTACATCTATTCAGCAAACAGGAGCCTTTATGAGAGGTGTGGGTGTGTTTATGTGAGTGTTTATGAGCACTGGGACCGCACTCTCTGCTCTGCTAACGCAGCAAAACACAAGAGCCCAGGAATAAGTCAGTTGACTGATGCACTGCCATAGCTGGGGACAACATAAACCGAAGGAAAGTGTAGAAGCTCATGCTAAGTGATCAGCCCGACCTCTCTCTCTCTCTCTCTCTCTCTCTCTCTCTCTCGCTCTCACTGTCCTGAATATTAGCATAGTAATATTCAGCCTGAATATTTAATGTCCCAAATCCAATTCTGTCTTCCCAGCCTATTTTAATCACATTTACTGCTAAGAATATTTTTAAAAAATTGTCCAGAATTTGGAGTTGAAGCAGGCCTCAGATTCTATTATGTATCTGCGAGGATTAGATCAGACAACCTAATTACCTGTGAATGCGACATGAGCTGCTGCTTGAGGAGGTCATTTGTGTGCCTTCTGTAGCACTTTATCATTCATCACTTACACTTACACCCGACTCTGACTGACAGACTGCACTGATATCAGACTCCTTGACTGTCCTCGTACTGTGCGTGAGCTACGTCCTACTACGACTCTTGCGGACCGCATTGTTGATATCGGGGCTAATAAATGGAATTTGCGCTTGTTTATGTTGACCACTGAATGCCTTTATCATGTCTCACTCCACATTGGTGGTTGATATGAAGCTCATATGAAAGTAGACACTCAGAATTTTAAGGGTTTGTAGTGTATTTCTGATTTCCCCCTAGCCTTCTAGACGCGATATATTCATAGAAAAGTTCTTTTTCCTTACGGATGATTCTATCTTCGAAGTAAATGTTGATTTCATACTCATTTCTGCTCTCTGAGACGCTCCAAGTGTTTCATAAGATCTATAATTTGAAGCTGTTTATCTTCAACCACTAGAACTCAGTGTAAGGTTATCCAACAGAGGGGAAAAACACATGTCTAAAACACACTGAAAGCCGAAATGAGTCCTGACTCAGACTTTCTGAGATAAAAATCATTCATTTGTTTACACTGAATGTGACTTTCTAGATGAGATTAATAATCTTGAGTACTCTGAGTAATATCTCCCAATAGTCCACTTTATGACTGCGTCCAGTGTTTTTACGGTTCACTATTATTTCACTTGCTGACTTTTTTTTACAAGAATTAACTGCTTAAAGCACTTTTCATGCACTTGAAATTCATCTCATCTTTATGTTCTTGTTTATCTTTAACGGCTGACCATCGCTCTTTAGTCTTGTTTCTTATCTGTTATACAACCCTCTCCTCTGTGAGAAGTGGATATTAATCACAGGCTGTAAATCTGTACAGAAAAATCCATTCATTTTGACTCTTAAGGACTGCTGATTTGAGTTAAATGACCGTCCAAGCCTGTCCAGATTGTGCTCCCCGTATCCCAAACAAGTGAAAGATGCTTTTCTGACCGTCGTCATAATCCTGTGAAAGATGTTTTTAATCGAGAGAGGTGTAACGAGGTGCGGTGTGTATTTCAATTCATTCTCAATCATTCGTTTGTCTTTTTTTCCCCCTATGATTTAGATTTTATAGAAAGGAAATGATTTATTTTTGCACTTTCTGGTGTCACTGAGATGAGCTT
Organism: Hemibagrus wyckioides; assembly: GCF_019097595.1. Lineage (NCBI taxonomy): Eukaryota > Metazoa > Chordata > Actinopteri > Siluriformes > Bagridae > Hemibagrus > Hemibagrus wyckioides. The sequence goes on along the minus strand of NC_080732.1, from coordinate 4,261,540 downwards.
CTCTTTTGAGTCTGGTTCCTCTCAAGGTTTCTTCCTCATACCGTCTCATCACCGTCACCTCTGGCTTGCTTATTAGGGCTGAATTTAATTAAATTTAATTAAATATACTTTATATTTCTATTTTGAATTCTACATTTTAATATCCCTGTCCAATTGTTAAACATGCAAAAAAACGGTTGAATAAAATTTTATTGAACGTCTGAACATTAGACTTTATTAAGACTATATTAAAAAAAAATAGTTGTGGTTTTATTGTATTTATTTATTTATTTATTTATTTATTTTTATTTTAGCCACGAATCGAACGTCAGGCTTCCCCGAAAGCAATTCTTGCTAATGTTCCATTTTCACATTTCCAGTGGAAATAAGGCATAATGAAACGTGTAATAATGGTGTAATATAATCACGATAACCATGATTAAGCCTCGGCAATTATTATGCTATGAAAATTTCATATGGTACGTAGAGAGCAGATATCTGCCTCTTATTAACAATATCATTCAAATGTAATGGAATGAATAAAATTTTGTGTCTTTTTTAACTCGTTTTGCTCCGTGTCTCATATCACATACTGTATATTTACTGTATTAGATGATTTTTATATAAGTATATAAGGGGTCATGTATATACAGTATAATAAAAATAATTTAAAAAAATAAAAATAAATAAATAAATAAATTATAATAATAATAATAATAAAGAAAAAAATAAATACATGAAAATAATAATAATAATAATAATAATAATAATAATAATAGTAAATATTTTCAGTGTATTAAGTAAATCTATATTAGGACTAAAACCGAAAGCCTAAGGTTGTCTCTATGATTGGTTCACAGCCTGAAGATGGAGGTAAAGACAAAAGGACTGAAGCAGCAGCAGCAGCACCGGAAGAAGCTCCTAGCGGCCATGTTGTCTCAGGACTCATTCGACTCCATGGCCAGCTCGGCTCCGTCCGTCACTGAGGACGAGATAGAGGACGAGGACGACGCCATGGAGCTTCTGGGTAACAAAACAACAAGCACGTGTTCTGTCTTTCAGCATCTTCTAACCGTCACACAAAACAAATACATAAACTAAACTAAAGCAATCACACACACACACACACACTCATATGCATTTACACAAACGTGGTCCACTTCAATCACGCGTTTTCGTGAGGCTAGTACCGTCGCTGATTGTCGAGCATCAATTGGATTCTGATTCTGAGCTGAAGAGACCGTTTTTCAGAGTGCATCCATCACCAGAGAAAACACACACACACACACACAAACACAACATACTTTTTCATTCTTGTTCTATTTTTCCTTTCCAATCACTTCAGACTAAACCTGCCACACGTCTCTGTTGTTTATTTTGACAACATTCTGCAGTGTCGAGCTTGTAATGTAAAAAGAAATTCTTAGGCATTTTCAGAGCAGTCTCATCATAAAAAATAGATATGCCTACATTTTAAAGGGTTTTACCGAGGCCCTGTGAGGGCAGAAAATAAACAACACCTGATCACAAGATGCAGCAACTTGAGAAATTTAAGTTTTTAATTAAAATTGTCAGATTTAAAGGAAAAATCAGGATGGGTGTGTGCGTGTGTGTGTGTGTGTGTGTGGTTAATTAAATGTTAATTAAACTTTACCTTCCAGGAAGGGTTTGGCGACATCCTCAGGGGTATGTCTTCCTTTAATTAGCTAGAAACGTGAACATATGTACCTTTAAAACTTATTTAAAAGACATAATTGGACGTTAAGGAACTTTGAGGCGTTTACGTTGTTTGTACCTTTAAGAACAGAAATGTGCTTATAGTACACATGATAGATAGATAGATAGATAGATAGATAGATAGATAGATAGATAGATAGATCGATAGATAGATAGATAGATAGATAGATAGATAGATAGATAGATAGATAGATAGATAGATCGATAGATCGATAGATAGATAGATTGTTTGATTGATTGACATTTTCTGACATTTGGCAGACACCCTTATCCAGAGTGACTTACAATTTATCTCATTTTTTATACAATTGAGGGTTAAGGGCCTTGCTCAGGGGCCCAGGATTGGCAGCTTGGTGGATCTGGAATTCAAACCCACAACCTTCCAATCCAAATAGATAGACAGATAAATAGATGGATGGATGGATGGATGGATGGACGGACAGATGGATAGACGGGCAGATAGATGGATAGAAAAATGAATGGATGGGTGGGTGGATGGATGGATAGATAGACAGACAGACAGACAGACACTTTATTGATCCTGGAGGAAATTCATGAATCCAGTAGCAACATAGAGAAATACAGGATTATCACAACACAGTATCCCCCACTCCCACCACACACACACACACACACACACACACACACATACACACACACACACACACAAACTAATACTCAGCAGATAAACTATAAGTAGCAGACGCAGTACTCAGACCATCTCTAGATAAAAGCAGAAGGTTTTTTTTGTTTGTGAATTTTCTCGGCTAGACTTGGGACTATCTCAGAAAGAACACAAGATCAATAGTGGCATTCAAGTGACAAGACCATTCACTTCCCCTTGAACTTTCCTGACTGTGAGGACAGCAGCAAATTAGACACGGGTTAAACTGAAGAAGCACAGTCGCCTGGAGGTGTGTGTGTGTGTGTGTGTGATCTTTACTGCCCAAGTGAACGCCTGCTGTGTGGACCAGGAGATTATGGGATTACTCGGGTTCTTTGTCGCTTACAGCAAAGCTAGCAGAAGCTGAATAGCAGCGAATAAAAATGCTGAAATCCTTCTTTCTAGAATCTTCCTATTAACCTGCTTATGGTGAAACATGAAACCACGTAATTACCTTCTAATGATTTAGGATTGTAATTAAGGGTCTACACTGAGATAGAAAAAAAAATCAGCCTGGACACGTTTACGGCACGGGTACGAGAAGTGATGAGTGTTAAAAAAAATATTAATAGAATAGCCCCTGAGAGGGCAAATAGTCCGGAGCAGGGGCAGAGTTCGATTTAAGAAGCGTTTGATTTAATGATCTCACGTCTCACAAGGTTGGTCCTGACATGGCTCTGATGGACAGGAGAGAGCCGGCTAATTACGGTCGCCAGGATCGGGTGTGGCTGGGATTCCAACTCGTCTGATTGTTTTGTTACAGTAATCTGTTCAATCAGAGCCGAGCTGCTCAGAGCTTTTAGCTTTCTGATTGGACAGGATTCCTCTACAGGATTTCATTAAAGTCTCCCAGTCCCTATCGCTGAGTGTTATCGTCTGACGGCAAAGTGTCTCGAGTCCAATTACACACACACACACACACACACACACACACACACTCTTTCAGTCAACCTTCACTCCTGATAGAGAATAAGCCACACTTTATTTGCGTGATCCTTCCCACACAATTATTTTTTGTGTAATGGAGAAAGTAAGGTGTGTGTTTGTCTTGGAGAAGATGAGCCTCTCTGAGCAGCGCAGACGGATAGAATCTTCTAGAATCTCTGTGATTGAGCCTCATCACTCATATTGAACGTTCTGTCAGATAAGCCAAGCCGCAGGTCACAGAGAGAGAGAGAGAGAGAGAGAGAGAGAGAGGGAGAGAGATAGAGAGAGTGAGGAAGAGAGATAGAGAGAGTGAGGAAGAGAATGTGTGTGTGTGTGTTTGTGTGTGTGAGAGAGAGAGAGAGAGAGAGAGAGAGGAAGAGAATGTGTGTGTGTGTGTTTGTGTGTGTGTGAGAGGGAGAGAAAGAGGAAGAGAGATAGAGAGAGTGAGGAAGAGAATGTGTGTGTGTGTTTGTGTGTATGTGTGAGAGAGAGAGAGAGAGAGAGAGAGAGAGGAGAGAGAGAGGAAGAGAGCTAGAGAGAGTGAGGAAGAGAATGTGTGTGTGTTTGTGTGTGTGTGTGTGTGTGTGAGAGAGAGAGAGAGAGAGAGGGAGAGAGAGAGGAAGAGAGATAGAGAGAGTGAGGAAGAGAATGTGTGTGTGTGTGTGTGTGTGTGAGAGAGAGAGAGAGAGAGAGAGAGAGAGAAGCTTTGTTATTCATTTAGAATAGGGTTATTTTTAAATGCCTTTATAGAAAGACTCCAGTGATTTTGAAGCTGTAAGTCGAGCCTCCAGATGAAACTTCCCTCTGTTTCCCTGCAACAAGAAAAAAGCAGAAAACTTGAACGGACCCGAAAAAAATACACAATGACCCCTGAATGAATTATTACTCTTTATAATTACCATGCGGTCTTCCTCGGCAGCTGTGATTTATTTTATGGTGAATTTCTAGCCAAAAATTCTAATAATAGTTCTACAGCCATTATTTCTGATGACTTATTGTTTAAAAAAAAATCAGACACAATGGGTCTCATTTATTAACCCTAAAGTTGTGTGTAAATGTTTGTGTAAGTCTAAACTACAAAACATTCATAAAGGCAGATTTTCTTTTTTATTTTACTTATGTTTATGTTGATCATCTGTACATTTTTCTTTCTTTTTACACAAAACTCCATAAAGGTCCAAGTGAACGAACAGCTGGCAGCCTGAGACGATCGATCGCTAAAGCCGGAAAAAAAAAGAAGCTATTTTGACTCACTTCTGTGCCAAAGATTGCTGTATGATTTAATATATTTGATCTTTTATATTTAAGATTTAATATGTAAAATTCATCAGAAATAGCAGACCCTAAATATTTTTGAAAAATCAGGAAGGCTTTAGTTTTACTAGATTTACAGCAACTTTTATTTCAGAACTAGTGAACTAGCTTGAACTAGTGAAGTAAGTTCTAATAGTAGAAATGTGTGTAAAAAAATAAGTTCTAAAAGAAAAGTAAGTTCTAAAAAAAAAAGTAAGTCCTAAAAAAATAAGTTCTAAAGATGTAAGTTTTAAAAAAAAATAAGTTCTACAAAAATTCAGTCATAAAAAAGTAAGGTCTAAAATAAGAAAGAAAAAGTTCTAAAAAAAAAAGTAAGGTCTAAAATAAGAAAGAAAAAGTTCTAAAAAAAAAAAAGTAAGGTCTAAAATAAGAAAGAAAAAGTTCTAAAAAAAAAAAGTAAGGTCTAAAATAAGAAAGAAAAAGTTCTAAAAAAAAAAAAGTAAGGTCTAAAAAAAGGAAGTTCTAAAAAAAAGTAAGGTCTAAAAAAAAGGAAGTTCTAAAAAAAAGTAAGGTCTAAAGAAATAAGTTCTAAAAAAATTTAGTTCTAAAAAATAAGTTCTAAAACAATAAATTAAAAAAATGTAAGTTCTAAAAGAAAAGAAAGTTCTAAAAAAAAAGTAAGGTCTAAAAAAAGAAAAAGTTCTAAAAAAGTAAGGTCTAAAGAAATAAGTTCTAAAAAAAATTTAGTTTTAAAAAAATAAGTTCTAAGAAAGTAAATAAAAAAATGTAAGTTCTAAAAGAAAAGAAAGTTCTGAAAAAAAAAAAGTAAGGTCTAAAAAAAGAAAAAGTTCTAAAAAAGTAAGGTCTAAAAAAACAAGTTCTAAAAATAAGTTCTAAAAAATAAGTTCTAAAAAAGTAAATTAAAAAATGTAAGTTCTAAAAGAAAAGAAAATTCTAAAAAAAACAAAAACAAGTAAGGTCTAAAAAAAGAAAGAAAAAGATCTTTGAAAAAGTCTAGGAGATGCTGTAAACATAAAAAAAATATATACAATTTACTCTCAACAGCATATTTTAGACATAAAAGTGCCCTAATCCGAGCAAATGATAGGATTTAAAGTTGTTTACGTCGGGGTTTACATTTGTTTGTCTTTTTTTATGCGTAAATTCACAGATATTCAGGAGTTTTTGAATGTACAGGATTTTTATGACCACATTTTTTGTGTAAATGCTTGTACGAATAGTTTCATATCCAGCTTGATGAATAAATACTTGATGTTCATAAGAAAAGTTTAATGACTCCCAGAATTTCTGGACTTGTTTATTCATATATATATTCTGTGTGATAGAAAAATATCAGCGAGAATCAAGGGGACAGTGGTGAGACCGGCCATGCTGTAGGGTTTAGAGACAGTGTCACTGAGGAAGAGACAGGAGTCAGAGCTGGAGGTAGCAGAGCTGAAGATGTTGAGGTTCTCTTTGGGAGTGAGACGGTTGGACAGGATTAGGAACGAGTACATCAGAGGGACAGCTCATGTTGGACGTTTGGGGGGACAGAGTTAGGGAGGACAGATTAAGATGGTTTGGACATGTTCAGAGGAGGGAGAGTGAGTATATTGGTAGGAGAATGTTGGACATGGAGCTGCCAGGCAGGAGGCAAAGAGGAAGGCCAAAGAGGAGGTATATGGATGGAATAAATGAGGATATGAAGCTAGTGGGTGCAAGTGTTGAGGATGCAGAAGAGAGGGATAGGTGGAGAGAGATGATTCGCTGTGGAGACCCCTGAAGGGAAAAGCCGAAAGAAGAAGAAGAGCACATAACTATCTGAATTAAGAATTCCTCGGATATGTTTTGAACATAAAGCTCAAAAAACACGCCTTGTTTTTAATGAACACATTTTAATTATTTTTTTCAGAGTAGCAACAAAATAATCATAGATCCTAATAAACACCAATAGTAATTACAACTCAGTAGATTTATAGAGTATAATTTAGATATAATAGAGTATTAATTTTAGTGAATAGTGACAGTGGATCAGGAAAACATCACAGAGACTGAGATTGTAAAATAGTGTGTAAAGTGTGTATCTATGTGCTCACTCTGCCCTCTGGTGGACAAACCGCTGAATGACAGGCTTACACACGTTTTCCTGGAACCACTGCTCAAAAGAGAGATTAGATTTCAGCACAAATCCTGTCTAAATAAAACATTTCATTTGCATTGTTTTGTCGTTTTATACTCTATTTCATTTCCATATTTTAATGTTGCATAATTAAGCGTACAAGCGTCTGCCCTCTTCCGCATACCTGAGCTCACAGACGCACACGATTGGCTAATTTCACTCTGATTGACAGCTGAGGGAGCGGACCAGAAGAAAATAAAGATGTGAAGGAATAATGATGTAATCTAATCACTCCTCTTTTTATTCTTTCTATTTATAGCTATTCTACTTCTCTACGTTGCCATTTGTTCATTCTCTTCACTTCTCTTTCTATTCTTATCTTTTCGTTTTTATTTCTGTTCTTTTTTAGGTCTTCTGTTCTCATCCTCTACTTCTTTTGTTTTTGTTCTCATTCTCATTTTTGCTGTTCCTTTCTCTTTTTTCCCCCTCTTCTCTCTGTAAAGACTAATTTATGCAGTGTCATTCTCTCTCTCTCAGCTTGCTGTGGTGTAATTGTTTGTAACACCTCTTAGCGCTGTGCTAAATGCTCAGCTGAAAGGAACTACACCCAAGTGAGATTTATTGTCCCAGAGCTCGACAGAGCTGCCCTCCGTTATTCCTTCTTTCTTTTAGGCTACATGATTAATGCGCTATGACTCAGAAAGTTAGATGGGTTACATTACGGGGAAACAATGCTGCATAATCATTTTATTACAGGATGATGCCTGTGGACTTTCGCTGAAATACACTTGAGTAAATCTAGAACCTTTCAGATGGCCTGCTTAGAGGGTATCAGATCCTGGTTTAGCTGCTAAGAACCTTTCATGCCATGGAAGCCACACCTCCTCGACTCGGATTAACACAGAGGCCAGACCTCTTTTACTGGGATTAACACAGAGGCTACACCTTCTTTACTGGGACTAAAACAGAGGCCACACCTCCTTCACTGGGACTAACACAGAGGTCACACCTCCTTCACTGGGACTAACACAGAGGTCACACCTCCTTCACTGGGACTAACACAGAGGTCACACCTCCTTCACTGGGACTAACACAGAGGTCACACCTCCTTCACTGGGACTAACACAGAGGTCACACCTCCTTCACTGGGACTAACACAGAGGTCACACCTCCTTCACTGGGTCACACAGAGCTCACACCTCCTTCACTGGGTCACACAGAGCTCACACCTCCTTCACTGGGACTAACACAGAGGTCACAACTCCTTCACTGGGACTAACACAGAGGTCACAACTCCTTCACTGGGACTAACACAGAGGTCACAACTCCTTCACTGGGACTAACACAGAGGTCACAACTCCTTCACTGGGACTAACACAGAGCTCACAACTCCTTCACTGGGACTAACACAGAGGTCACACCTCCTTCACTGGGACTAACACAGAGGTCACACCTCCTTCACTGGGACTAACACAGAGGTCACACCTCCTTCACTGGGACTAACACAGAGGTCACACCTCCTTCACTGGGCCACACCTCCTTCACTGGGATTAACACAGAGCTCACACCTCCTTCACTGGGCCACACCTCCTTCACTGGGATTAACACAGAGCTCACACCTCCTTCACTGGGCCACACCTCCTCACTGGGATTAACACAGAGGCCACACCACCTTAACTAGAATTAATACAGAGGCCACACCTCCTTCAATGGGACTAACATAGAGGCCACACCTACTTCACTGGGACTAACACAGAGGCCACTCCTCCTTCACTGGGACTAACACAGAGGCCACACCTCTTTTACTGGGCTACATCTTCTTCACTGGATTAACACAGAGGCCACACCTACTTCACTAGGACTAACATAGAGGCCATACCTACTTCACTGGGACTAACACAGAGACCACACCTCCTTCACTGGGACTAACACAGAGGCCACACCTCTTTTACTGGGCTACATCTTCTTCACTGGATTAACACAGAGGCCACACCTACTTCACTAGGACTAACATAGAGGCCATACCTACTTCACTGGGACTAGCACAGATGCCACACCTCCTTAACTAGGATTAACACAGAGGCCACACCTTCTTCACTGGGACTAACACAGAGGCCACACCTCCTTCACTGGGACTAACACAGAGGCCACACCTCCTTTACTGGGCTACATCTTCTTCACTGGATTAACACAGAGGCCATACCTACTTTACTGGGACTAGCACAGAGGCCACACCTCCTTCACTGGAGCTAACACAGAGGCCACACCTTCTTCACTGGAGCTAACACAGAGGCCACACCTTCTTCACTGGAGCTAACACAGAGGCCACACCTTCTTCACTGGAGCTAACACAGAGGCCACACCTTCTTCACTGGGACTAACACAGAGGCCACACCTCCTTTACTGGGCCACATCTTCTTCACTGGATTAACACAGAGGCCATACCTCCTTCACTAGGATTAACACAGAGGCCATACCTCCTTCACTAGGATTAACACAGAGGCCACACCTCCTTCAATGGGATTAACACAGAGGCCACACCTTCTCAATAGTTATGTTTGAATTGGTTAATTTTACAGATTGATAGAGATAGAGGACTAGATCCTGTAGTCTCTAGTCAACTAACCGGCGTATTCCAGTGAAGAAAGCAGACAGCATTGTTCTCTGTAGCTGTTTCTGGACAAATGTTACATGACTTGGAGTTGTAGTAACCTGATAGGCCGTGACACTGATACTGCGTTGGTCTGTGGGTAATTTAGCTCTGAGCGCTGAGACCACCCAGGCGGATATTTCTGATGGAGTGAGACGAATCACTGTTTTCTTTTTGTAGCTGACGTAACCTCAGTGAGACAAAGTCAGGGCCAAGCTTGGGATACCAGACTGCGAATCTCTCACCCTGGGGGTCCGTGGGATTGTTTACATAAGTAATAATTGAGTCTGCACCCAGGGCCGTATCCATGCTTTAGGCATCATCATGGCAGGGTTGATTCAGTAGGGTTTCAGGTCTGACAGTAGATCGGTTGGTTTATTATAATGTTTTTGCTCTAATAAGTCATTGTTTCTATGGTAACAGCTGATTAAGAGGGACTCTCTAGTGTTAACACAGCCAGTTCTGTTATAGGAGTTTAATAAGGTTTGGGGTAAAAGTAATAGTGCGTTTAAGTCATTTTGGAAAGATGGTATTTATGAACTGAACACACATGAACCCCACCACAGAGTCGGAATGACGAGTGTCAGTAAGGAAACATGGTGGAATCAGTGGATGCCGCGTCTGTAGTTGACAGTAAATTTGTTGAAATTGAATGTTTACTCATCTCAGAAGCTGATTTTAGTTATGCTGTGTTCCAGAAGTTAAGAACTTTTTTGTGTAGTTAAGAGAAGAGAAGGCTCACCTCCTTCTTGCTCCATTTAAAGTGACTTGAACGCCCCTGACATCGTAATTCCGACTTCCCAACTCATAAATACGAACTTCCCAGGAAAACTTGAATGCACAATAATTCCTCTTTCTTCCATCCTCTCACTCCCTCCCATCCTTCCTTCCTTCCTTCCTTCCTTCCTTCCTTCCTTCCTTCCTTCCTTCCTTCCTTTATCCCTCCCTCCCAACCTTCCTTCTTTCCTTCCTTCCTCCCTCCCTCCCTCCCTTCCTTCCTTCCTTCCTTCCTTCCTTCCTTCCTTCCTTCCTTCCTTCCTTCCTTCCTTCCTTCCTTCCTTCCTTCCTTCCTTTATCCCTCCCTCCCAACCTTCCTTCTTTCCTTCCTTCCTTCCTCCCTCCCTCCCTTCCTTCCTTCCTTCCTTCCTTCCTTCCTTCCTCCCTCCCTCCCTTCCTTCCTTCCTTCCTTCCTTCCTGGCTTCCGCTCATCTTCCTTCCTTCCTTCTTTCCTTCCTTCCGTCCTTCCTTTATCCCTCCCTCCCAACCTTCCTTCTTTCCTTCCTTCCTCCCTCCCTCCCTCCCTCCCTTCCTTCCTTCCTTCCTTCCTTCCTTCCTTCCTTTATCCCTCCCTCCCAACCTTCCTTCTTTCCTTCCTTCCTTCCTCCCTCCCTCCCTCCCTCCCTCCCTCCCTTCCTTCCTTCCTTCCTTCCTTCCTTCCTTCCTTCCTTCCTTCCTTTATCCCTCCCTCCCAACCTTCCTTCTTTCCTTCCTTCCTCCCTCCCTCCCTCCTCCCTCCCTCCTCTCCCTCCCTCCCTCCCTCCCCTCCTTCCTTCCCTTCCTCCTTCCTTCCTTCCTTCCTTCCTTCCTTCCTTCCTTTATCCCTCCCTCCCTCCCAACCTTCCTTCCTTCCTCCCTCCCTCCCTCCCTCCCTCCCTCCCTTCCTTCCTTCCTTCCTTCCTTCCTTCCTTCCTTCCTTCCTTCCTTCCTTCCTTCCTTCTTTCCTTCCTTCCTTCCTTTATCCCTCCCTCCCAACCTTCCTTCTTTCCTTCCTCCCTCCCTCCCTCCCTCCCTCCCTTCCTTCCTTCCTTCCTTCTGTGGGATTTTTTCTTTTGTAGTTCTGGATAATTCCAGCTAGCTCTCCCTACCTGTCACGGATGCACATGATGTCATTGACATTTTTTTTTTTTTTTGCTTTTCTACTGTTCATAAACAACGTCAGGGTTACGGCACAATACAAGTTGTTAAAATGCTGATACAGTGAAAAATATACGATTTAGGGGTCATTATCTATGAAAATCTTACTGATGCTGTGGTTTTTATATAACTTATATAGCTTACAGATCAAACATTGTGCATTTTGATTCTTCGAGCTTTTCTACACTTTTCTACCTCAGTTCTTCAGCCATGTAGCTCACAGTCACACACGATTTCCTCTAACAGCAACCCTGTCATTATTCCTTAGTTAATTTACATATTTCCGGAGTTTCAATCACTCATTTATTTTATTTTTATTTTTATTTTTTTACATGGCTGTGTATGTGCTTGTATAAAACTTTAACCAGTCACATTACCTCAGGCCTCATGTTCAGGTGGAGCCAAAAATCCTTTTTTTTTACACCCAGGTTCGAAAACTGCTTTCACACTCAAACAAATGGACCAGATGTACAGTGCAAATTGACTCTGGATAAACAGACAATTGTGAAACCACCTAAAGATTAATGGGATAAAGACAGGATCACATTGGACAGTATGTTGTGTGTGTGTGTGTGTGTGTGAGTACAGTATATAAATGTGTCTGGGAAAATGCCTCTGAATGGCGCCTCTGTTTGACACCGAGTTGAAAAATTCAGACATGTGGTATGAACACTGACGGAGAACTTTCTGGAAGCATCTTACACAGGAACACTCGTTTCTCTTCAGAAAGGTGAAACCGGGATGGATAGACCCTGCTGTGTGGTATCTCTGAAGAAGAACCAAGAAAAGTTCACTACTGCAGAGGATTTATAGTTAAATAACTAAATCCTGACACGTTTCAGATTAAACAGGAATCTCTCAATTGACTGTCTATCATATACTGTAGTGAACACAGTGTGTGGACAAATCCATTTAAATCTGATGTATAAGTCATTTCTACACCTTAAGCCAAAGATTCACATGAAGCAAATTTCAAATATACACTATATTGCCAAAGGTTTTGGGACACCCCTCCAAATCATTGAGTTCAGGGGTTGGACTCGGCCCCTTAGATCCAGTGAAAGGAACTCTTAATGCTTCAGCTATATACCAGGACATTTTGGACAATTTCATGCTCCCAACTTTGTGGGAACAGTTTGGGGATGACCCCTTCCTGTTCCAACATGACTGCACACCAGTGACCAAAGCTTCATAGGTTCATAAAGACATGGATGAGAGAGTTTGGTGTGGAGGAACTTGACTGGCTTGAGTCCTGTCCTCAACCTGATAGAACACCTTTGGGATGTTTTACAGACATTTCACAATATTTGAAGTAACTACGTAACTATAAATGGATGTTCTCCTCATCATGGCACCTGTTAGTGGGTGGGATATATTAGGCAGCAAGTCAACATTTTGTCCTCAAAGTTGATGTGTTAGAAGCAGGAAAAATAGACAAGCGTAAGGATTTGAGTGAGTTTGACTAAGGGCCAGATTGTGATGGCTAGACCACTGGATCAGAGCATCTCCAAAACTGCAGCTCTTGTGGGGTCTGCAGTGGTCAGTATCTATCAAAAGTGGCCCAAGGAAGGAACAGTGGTGAACCGGCGACAGGGTCATGGGCATCCAAGGTTTATTGATGCACGTGGGGAGTGAAGGCTGGCCCGTGTGATCCGATCCAACAGACAACCTACTGATGCTCAGATTGCTGAAGCAGTTTGTTGCATTTTGGCAGCAAAAGAGGGACCAACACAATATTAGGCAGGTGGTCATAATGTTACGCCTGTTCAGTGTATAGTATTAACGTATCATTTTTTGGTTTGTTCCTGGAACCTTTTCTTTTCTTTCTTCAATCTTCCCCATGAGGGACAACCCAAAGAACCTCTAAAGGTTACTTCCCTGTCCATGGGAAGAACAACCCTACTGAAACAAACAAAAAATATATATCTGTAGTTGTCATTGTCAGTACATTTATTTCTTTGACCAATTTTACTCCACGAGGCCAAGAGCTCACTTTAGTCATATGAGAATAGATGTTTGCATACCGGTTAATGATAGAGTATTACGCCATAAAGTCACCACCCGAGTCTAAAGACTGAAATATGAAATGATGTAATTGACAAATAAATGGAAGGGTTGGTGAATGAGTTATTGGCATTACAAGGTGGTGATTGTGTAATCAGAGACCCGCCTGACGTATTTATTATCTAAAGGGCGATCATATTGGATAGATGTCATGATGAAGGAATTCCTGTCTTAATAAATCTCCACGGCGGTTGGTCAGGGTAATTTTGCTGCTTTTGTAATGTCATTGGTGTAATGGATGTGATTTGGTTAATAGTGTGATATCCAGAAGGTGGCAATATTGGACCTGTAAGTGTGTGTGTGTGAGAAAGAGAGAGAGAGAGAGAGAGAGAGAGAGAGACGGAGAGAGAGACTTTCTACATTGTTTAGAAAAATCATATACCAAATATAAATGAAGGCTGACAAGGCGGATAAAAGCCTCCTTCTTTTTTTTTGGAGTGTATACTGTATATTAATGACACATGGTGTAGAATATCAAAATGGCTCAGTTTTGCCGTCTAGACTTTGATTGCGTCTGCTCATTGAAGTGCATTAATTGGCCGGTCCACAGAGACGTCTAGCTCTCGTCGTACCCAAGTCCTGTCGCTTCCATCTTAAATATCCGTCTGATCTCGAAGCATCTGATGTCAATTCTTTTTTTTCTCTTTTTTTTACAGCCCACATGGTGCAGGCGTGAGGCTTTGGAGCACGAGACGCATACTTTCACAGGGATCCCGGGTCTCATATCCGAGGCCTAATTATAGAAATATTGTTTTTATTACAAAGCCAAACAAAATGCCGTCTTTTCCCACTTGACATCAAAGCGGCCGTGTATGAGGGCTAACCGCAGAGCTACGTTTTTTCCGCTTAATGAAACCCAAATGCTGAGTGTGTAAGAAAGAGAGAGAGAGAGAAAGAAAGAGAGAGAAAGTGTGTCAGGTCTAAATGTCGTCTAGAGGAACGAGGTCAAGGTAAGAGCTGTCAGTTTTGGGAGGATTACTGTGAACCGATCCCTGATGTAGATCAGAAGTTCCCATGTTACATACCATAATGAATGCCTTATGGAGCAGTGCTCATTTTGGGTAGGACATTCATCATTCGTTTATTTATTCGTTCCATCATTCGTCAGACGTCTGTTTGATCCATCAGCCTGCGGCTTCTCCTCATTATTTACCGTACTGATAATGGTTTTACCTCTCTGTGTGCTCAGTGCCGCTTGACTTGCATGTCTTTCGCCTGTCTCCTCCTTCTATTTAGTGATGGTTAAGCAACACGGAAAGTTTTGCGCCCGGGTCGGAGTGTGTGGGAGCCATTACAGACCGGATTCATCCTCGCCACTCTGGGCTTTGTTAGGATAGCGTGGCTCGAATAGTTTCCAACCTCGGTTTGGAAGCTCTGTAGCGTTTTCTTTTTTCAGTGACAGCACACACCACACTTGTACTGACACACACACACACACACACACACACACAGATAGGACTGTGCTCGCTTATCACGGCACACTTGTTTTGCAGGTAGCAGTTTTCCTGTCCTGAGGAATGTGCTGGGAATAAAGCAGAGATATGAACAGTGTAGGTAAACAAACAGACCTTTTCTCTTTCTCTTTGGAGAAGAAGGGAAGCTGTATGAGATATCATTGAGTCCCACAGGGCATTATCACGGCGTACTGATAACCGATCTGACAACATGGGCTTTTTTTGTTGTTGTTGTATCCATTTCTCAAACAGTTTTGGTTTGTTTTTGATGGCTGATAGTGTGTCACCTTGACAACTGCCTCTATACAGTGCAGAAGCATGGACAGAGTGTTTCACTCACTTCATTTCTCGTTTCTGGGAAGAACCTTGCTAACAGAGAATAAACTCTAGCTCAGAAGCTCTTTATGGACAGGATGCCGGGATGTTTTAAGTATAGGAGGATTTTAAAAAAAAGAGCCATTTTAGCGAGAATTATTTATGCTAATGTTATCCGTGCTCGCTGCTGACAGTGAAGCTAGCTAGCATGACGAGGGGGATCTGCTGTAATGCTATTTGTTGAGTGTTTCAGTATAAACGAAAATGGATATATCGTATTAATCACTTTGGTGCAGTCAGATGGCAGCCATCATACAGTCCAAATTACACGTTTATATTAATGACCTCATTTTAATACGTCGTTGGTTCCATAGTAACACCCTACACAGGGATCTTCTACTAAATATAGCTTGCACTGTATTTAGCATTTAGCACTTTCTAACAGTCAGAATTAGAGCTCTAACTTCACTTCATAAGCCACAAAAGCAAACAAAAGTGCTATTTTTTAGATAAATCGAAAAATTATAATCGCTGTAGTATATGAGAAATAAGACTGCGATCTAGATATGCTCTCATAGAAGCCCACTTCCGCTGAAGGCCCGATATCTCAAGAAGGAGTAATTGAATGATCTGTTAGGAATGAGCATTGTTAATAAAGATAAACTGAGTGGATTTTGAAATTTAGCCAGAGGTCACAGCGAGGTCAAAATCCTTCATATGTGGAAAATGTGAATCTAAAATGTGAAATAGTTTTGGAGTCCAGGGTTATTAGTGATGATTAGCTGTGAATTCAGAAGGGATGGGGATCTTTTCTTTCTCTTCAGCCCCTGCCCTCAAGATGTGGCTCCAGAGAAATAAACACAGGACACAGGAAAAAAAAAAAGAAAAGAAAAGAAATAAAAAACACAGCCGGACAGTGCTGACTGTACTTAATGCCTCTAGTTTTTGTCTCCGAGCCAGAAGAGACAGAGTGAGTGAGAGAGATTTTCCCACAAAGGTCAGTGGTGTAGAGTTCTCAGCTTGCGTGTGTGTGTGTATGTTGACTCTGGCATTAAGACGAGGCCCGTGATGATGAATGAGACACCTAATATCACCACACTTGCTGGTTTCACGAGCCAGGCTTCTTTCGAGCCGGTCGCACCCATGTACCCACACACAGGCTCTGTCCATCCCGTGGGAAAATTCGCCTTCCTGACAGCGTGATGCGACGGATCACAACGTGCGCCGATCGGACAGTGCCTGCGCAGAGAAATTTACACGCCGAGAAATTCCTAATTGACATCGATCAGCCGTTTCGTATCAGACACCTCTGTAAATTAAACCGAGACGTGTTATGGGAGGGTGGAGACGAATTTCTCACTGGATGGATGTTTCATTTAATCCCCGCTGTTTGTCACGCTGTCTTCTTCTAGAAAGTGTACGTCCCTGTTTGCCCTCACAGCCTGGGTGTAACTCAATAGCAGCATGTGAATCACGGCAGTAGGTTTTTGGGTAATACTAGCGCCCCAGTCGACATATACGAGGCTGTAGACAGGTAATTATGGTTTGCCATTCTTTATGGTTAAATCCTTAATGACCAAATAAAAAGTATCAGTTTAACTGTAGCGCAATGATCATATAAGTCAAGTAGCCTTTATTTGTCAAATATACATTACTGCACCATGAAATTCTTTCTTCGCATATCCCATCCTTGGAGGTTGGGGTCAGAGCGCAGGGTCAGCCATGATGCAGCGCCCCTGGAGGAGGGTAGCTTGGGGGCCTGGCTCAAGGGCCCAGCGGTGAGAGCTTGGTGATGCTGGGGCTTGAACCACAATCTTCCAGTCAACAAACCAAAGCCTTAAACACTTGAGCTACCACTGCCCTTATAATGTGATTATAAACACAAAGAGACGTTATATGCTTTTAATTTAACACAGAATTTTTTTCTGTGGCTTATTAGTGCAAAAAAATGTTTCAAAAGTTTTGGCACCACCTTACTTTGTATTTGTACAGACCTGCACTTAACCATTTCTTGTTACTGTAAGTATCATAAGGCTTGAGGCTTGTCCAGGATCTTGGACTCTTCTCCATGCAGAATATTATAAACTCTTTATATTCTGAATGAAATAATAAAATGAAATAAACGTAATGGACTTTAATTAATGGAAATTAACGTCCACTGTCTTTTTCAGACCGCATGATTCTAATCTAAACATTAGGGCTACCTTGCTTTTGTGTCCTGTGACACAATTTCTGCCTTGATATTTGGCCCTAATTTGTTGATTGCCATGTAACCTCATGGGTCATGATGTTTGTATTTTTATTTTCTGTGGTTTCCTCCTAGTTCTGTCAATTCACTGAAAATAATTTGATGCTAGATCTGTGTGTGTGTGTGTGTGTGTGTGTGTACCCACCCAGGAGAGTTGACAGTGACCAAGATGAATGAGAATGGATTATTTCTTCTAAGAAGTATAAATGAACGTTTATTCCTCATAACATAGAATAAAATCACCGTCATTAATCAAATGCAAAATTCAAACGCAGCCATATGCTTTCGTTTAAAAATGTTAAGTTCTTTTAAATCCAGAAGTTAACTCACAAAAAAAATAAATAAATAAATAAATAAAAATCCCAGAAAGTAAGCCAACACGAGCTCACTCCTCTTACCCATACAGCACTGGGATAAAAGCCATCGCAATGCTACTTGCATTATGATAGCTCCGCAGGAGTCTGGCTATTTGTGCGTGTGTGTGTGTGTGTGTGTGTGTGTGTGTGCTGAAGAGTAAAAGCTCTCTCACACAACACGCATCTGTCGTTTCTTATCCAAAGCACGCTTCTATCCTACTTCAAACGCTGACAGACATTCGAAATATTCTGAATATGAGTTAAACTTCCTCTGCGTCACCGTGGTGTTTATGCGAACACCGTGCCCTTTAGCACACGTCACATTCTCATAAGGCTACCAGAAGTGCGCTCGTCAGCCTCCACAGCAAGAACCCCACGTTCGGATCGACACGATCAAAAGATCTGGCTGAACTTCTGGATCCAGTGCAGTCCTGTGTGTGTGTGTGTGTGTGTGGGTGTGTGTGTGTGTGTGTGTGTGTGGGTGGGTGTGATGGTGGTCACTCCATGAGAGCAGCTGCACAGTGAAGAGAAGCAGGAGGCTCCTTCTGTCCTGTTCCAGCGTGTGTAATGGCTGCCAAAGCACTGCTCTGTAAACTCAGCACTCAGCACCTGTTGACAGTCTGCAAGACAAACGACAGTGACACACTATAAAAACACGTCCCATGTCAAGCGGGAACACGGAACGATCTTTATTACACCGAAAATTTATAGCATATTATTATTGATTGCCTTATATTAGGCAATATTATTACAGTATCCTGCTGGAAATGCTATGTTTAGCTAAACGTCTCTTGTTGAGTAGCATATTTGCTCATGTTTTTCTTTAGTTTGTTGATCTAGAAGAATGGTTTTTCAGTCAGAAATTCTTTAAAATGGCTCCCTGCTCTGCTTCTGAAAATGAAATGAAACAGCCTTTATTTGTCACATATACATTACAGCACAGTGAAATTCTTTCTTCACATATCCCATCCTTGGAGGTTGGGGTCAGAGCGCAGGGTCAGCCATGATACGGCGCCCCTGGAGCAGAGAGGGTTAAGGGCCTTGCTCAAGGGCCCAACAGTGGCAACTTGGCAGTGCTGGGGCTTGAACCCTTGATCTTCCAGTCAACGACCCAGAGCCTTAACCACTTGAGCCACCACTAGCATATTAGGCACAAGATATATATATATTTTTTCTTTTCACTTCACAAAATTAGCTCATTTTTGGCTTAGATATAAAATAAGTCTTTTTTTTTTTGACAAGCTTAGTGTTTTGTGACCGTCTATTGAACTACAGTATTGAATAGCTAGCTATAGCTGGCTGTAATTTTCAGAGCTAGCTTGAACTTGTTATGTACAGTAAATAACAGTTGGCTGGCAAGCTAAAGTCGAAGCTAGTTAGCAAGCTATCCAACTAACAGATAGTTAGCCAGCTAAATTTGAAGCTAGTTAGCAAGCTATCTAACTAATAGCTAGTCAGCAAGCTGAATTTGAAGCTAATTAACAAAGCTAGCTAACTACCAGTTAGATAGCAAAGCTAAATTTGAAGCTAGTTAGCAATTACCAGCTTGTCAGCAAGATACATTTGAAGCTAGTTAGCAAGCTATCTCACTGACAGCTAGTTATCAGTAACAGTTTGCTGTTACAAATGAAGAATATATAACTTTTAGCTGACAGGTTGTTAGTTTTTATTTGGAAATTTTTGTGTATGCGCTAGAAAGCAAGCTGCGCAGTTTAGCACTGCATGTTCGTCCTGATGTGGTGTAGATGTTGTTGTCTGTTCTAGATCTTTTGGCCATGTTGATAACTGTGTAAACAATGTGTGTGTGTGTGTGTGTGTGTGTGAGAGAGAGAGAGAGAGAGAGAGTGAGGGAGAGAGTGAATCACAGCTAAGAATTTCCCATCTATTTAGAGCAAACACATACCTGTCACCACTTTATCCAACCCACTTTTTAAATGTTTTCAGAAATTTACGATCTTTCCTCTCTGATCTTTAAGAGCTTCTCAGTTCTACACAAATCAACACAATCGTTAATATTTACCTCAGCGGTTTCTTCTCTCCTGTCACTGACCTCTGTTTACCTTCCGGTCTCGGTCTGCTGTCTCACTCTGTTTCTCTGTGTCTCTCTTCAGAGGACCTGGATGACCTGAGGATGGAGGGGGTCACTGGTCTGGTTTCTTCTGGCAGTAAGTTCAGCCAAGGGCGCAGCTCCTACTGCCCCGAACCGCAGGCCAAAGTCACCCTCAACATCTGCTCAAGGTGTGCCAGGTAAATATTTACCCTCTGAGCAAACCACTGGTGCCGTCTCTTCCTGTGTGTGCGTATTCTCACACTCACCTTCTCAGCTTCTGTTTAGCAAGTCAGCCACAGTGTATACACACACACACACACATATATACACTCACACAAAACAAACTTACCTATCCAAACGTAGCCGCATGCTACATATCCATATACAGCTATGTATATGGATATGTACATTATCACAAACCTGATTTATATATAAAATAATTCTTTTTGAAACTAGCTAACTGTAACCAGCGATTGAACTAATAGCTAGCTATATCTAGTTGTACCCTTCAGAGCTCGCAGTCTCCGCTCTAATTCATCCCAAGGGTGTTCTAGGTTGAGGTCAGGACTCTGTGCAGGCCAGTCAAGTTTCTCCACACCAAACTCACTCATCCATGGACTTTGCTTTGTACACTGGTGTGCAGTCATGTTGGAACAGGAAGGGGTCATCCCCAAACTGTTCCCCACAAAGTTGGGAACATGAAATTGTCCAAAATGTCTTGGTATGAAGCTGAAGCATTAAGAGTTCCTTTCACTGGAACTAAGGGGCCGAGCCCAACCCCTGAAAAACAACACCTGAATTCAATGATTTGGAGGGGTGTCCCAAAACTGTTGGTGATATAGTGTAAGTCACCTGTATAGTCATTTTATAGGTGATTGGCATACGAAGAAATAAGCGTTATAAAAGTTTGCATTTACATTTAAGGTTTTCCTAAAATACTGATGAACGAGGTTCACACTTGACGATTTGAACTCTAAACTGGTAGCTATGTGCTTCCATTTACTTGAAGCTGAGCAAATTCCAGCCACGAAACATTTTGTATACAATCGTGTAAAATCCAGAGATAGTGATGTCCGTTCTACCTTTTATCTCCAGACCAAACATCTTCAGACACAAAAACCTCTTCCACTCGGTATCTGCTTGTTTTCACAAACGTCCTGCTAGACTTCTTTATCGCCTCCGTTCTCCTCAGTGCACTTCCTGTTTCGAGCGCACACCTCAACGTCACGGCTCGTCCATTTACCTCAGATACCCGGGCCCGATAAAGTCGTATCTGTTGGAGGAGATGGCCGACACACTCATGCCTTTGTCCTCTTGTGTTTGGGCTTTACCTGCCTCTTTACGGTCATCGTGCATGACATGACTGTTTTATCTGTTGCCCACGTGTGTGCTAGTCCATGCAGGAACTACTGGAAGCTGAATGCGACCTCGGAGATATTATCACGAGTGATTTCAGTAGCGTGAATCCGAATTTTATCCGTCTGACACTCTTCTAAATATCCTCACTCGAGTCCTTACCACGTTAACAATAACGATTACAAAATTACTTTTCGTCCATCTATATAGCTCTGTCCATAGAACTAATAATAATAATAATAATAATAACAATGCAGTATTACAAGCGTTTTAATATCACCCTGTGATTTGCCCTGCAGCCGATACTGCTATCATACCCCCTCGTCTTTTGGATTATTTTCACATAACATCAATCCTGCTTTATTTCCTCACTTAATCTGCAGATCAGATTTGAGATTTTGACGACACTTTGGTTTTATAATAATAGTTAGCGTGAATATCTTTATACAGTTTACTTTTGTATCCGTTTTTCTGTCTTTATCTCGCTATCATTCACATACACAAACAAACACTTTCTCGCTCGCCTGCAGTCTCGGGGCATGTGACTGCAAGCAACATTCCTTATAATTCCCTCCCTACCTCACACACACACACACACACACATGCACGCACAGACCCATTTTTGCATCCCGTTGGAAGGACAATGTCCATTTACAATTGACGTTGCCCATAGCAACACCGGTGTTCTTTACTGCTTTGATCCTTGGTGGTCCCCGGTTTTTTTTCTAACGGTTTTTGGTTACCGATAATTTAAAAAGCAACCTGAGCCAGGTTACCACTTTGTTGATCTTTCAGAATAGGACTTTCAGGAATATAAGATCTACATGATCTAATAGATCATAATACTTAGATTGGGTTGTGTAGGGTGAAAGTGCTGCCAAACCCACATTCGCTGCAGGACATGGTTTCTGTGATTTATAGTTCATATTTTGTCATCATATCCCACACGGACACCTTGAGCGACTAACTAGAACTCCACATGCCGCTGGAACTGCAGTAGACTTCGCTGTTTTTATATCATCATTTATCACATACGAATACATTCGACTTACTTTTATAGCTGTTATTCGTGAAAACTGAGTCAGCTGTCGGAAATTTTTCACTTTGTTGCAACACCGTAAATTTAGATCTAATGTTAAGTTGCCAAACACACACAGTCACTGACCTGAGGTCTGAACGAAGGGCCGTTTTCCGACTTCAGTATTAATGCAGAAATCAAGTACAGTGGAACCTCGGCATAAGTTTTCGCCTTAAGAATAGAAATTTTGCAAGAAATTTGCATCGGCATAGAAATCATTTTTGCCATATGAACAAACCGAACCGAACGCCGGCTAATGTTAGCGTCCGTGGAAAGCCAAGCGAAGCCAACCGAAGCGAGTTTATGAATTTTTACGAATTCTCTGTTCTGGGTGCTCTGTTCTATTTTTAGCCCAAGCTTGGTAGCACGACTTCTTGTGAGGACCCTTGACATGGAATGCTTAGCATGGCTTGGGTCAGTTCTTTGTAAACAGCCATACAGTTTACATACGCTTCGTTTTGGTAATATTGCTAATATTTTTGAGTGGCTAGAACAGAATTTCTGCATTTACATTATTTCTTATGGAAAAATCCGTTTCGCAATACAAATTTTCGCATTAAGAACTCGCCTCCAGAATGATTGAAATTAATATGCTGAGGTTCCACAGTACTGAGATCACTGGTTTTTATTTTTATTAAGCGCCTAAGACAGTATTTTTACGTAGTTTAAATGTTAACACCTCTTTTTAAGCCTGTGAAAATAAGGACTAAAGAAGTAAAAAACTTTTAAAAGACAGTTAAAAATAAAACATATGAAAAGGAATAATATGATGATACATGATTAAGGTGAAGCAAATAATATTGCTGCATGAATACATACAGTTGTAATTATCACGTTCATCACTGCAACATTTGGCTTAATGAAACACTATGGCTTCTACGTTCTGTATTCAGGTTATAAAACAGCACTCGATCCAGCACATCTGATTATTTTTGCATGTTTTTTTTATATATATATCATTTACACAACTTAATAAAGCCATGTTTTACCGAACCGAGGTCACGGAATTGTAACGTTTGGATGATTTTATTGTTTTTACTGCACCATTTTGAATACATGGCCTAGTTTGAAGGATAAGCTGACCATGCACTCAAAAACTAGTCACTTTTGACTTTTCCTTAAACACTAAAGCATCCTCGTTTAGACAGTCTGATAGTTTGATTTTGAAAATTATGCCTTGTCTTGTCAGGAATTTCACACTTCATCTTTAAGCTCTTTTAGACAAGCTCATTATCACGGGAGCTGTTTTAGATAGGAGAAGGTGAGAGATAGGGGTGCGAAGGTGCTCCGAATGACAGCCAGTCATTTGTGGATAGTTATCGCATATTCAACATTCTTGTGTCTTCTTTATTTATCACTCTGATGTGCTGATAAGACAAGCGTCTTACCCCGGCTTGTCTCGACACCTTTTAATGAATGGAGACACAACGTCTCGGCGCTCCCATCCGGGCAAGATGGCTGATGGGATCCCAGGCTTTCGCTCGAGTCTCCTTTCTGCGGCGAACACGATATTATTAGCGACGTTATCTGGAAAGCGCATCAGAACAAGGGTGTGAAATTCAATCCTTTGTTTGGTGCCGTGTCTTCAGCGTGATGTGTTTGGGTTTTGCAGGCTGCAGGGGGATAGTCTCGCTCCAGCCGGCGCAGAGGAGGAACCAGCACCTCATGTTCCCGAGCAGGCCGTGCCTGATGTGACATGTGAGAGAGAGATTTGATTTTTTCCTTATCAGATTTTATATAGAAATATATGTATATTAGAAAGGAATGCAGTATCACTTACTGCAAAGGGATGGGCACTGCTTATGATTTGTCTTTTTTTTTTCTGAAGAAACACTCAAGCCCAAAGGCTTGAGCTCAACTTGATCCAGCAGCATGTGGAGGTATTTGTTCCAACCCTGGCACTACAACACTTCATTTTCCTGTTGCTTTTTTTGCTTGATTTGGAAGACTTCTAAAGAATGTCGTTGGTGGATCAAGCTGAGTGGCATGTCTTGAGTATCGCTACCTGAGCATGGTGGCTGTATGTCTGTAGGTTCTGTGATGAGTGTGGGTGGTAAAGACCTGCTCCATGTGTGTTTTCTGGAACAGGTCCATTGCCTGGAGTGACAGAGCCCCCGACTGCCGCCGAGCTGGAACTCCAGAGCTCATCTCAAGTGTCCGCACCGGTAAGCGATCCCGACGAGGAAAGAAAATCGTCCGCGTCTCGCTTTTCTTCCCTCGTTAACGTCTTCTCCATCATCTCCATTGTGCGTGTGTTGTCACCGAGACAGATAAAACCACTTAATCACTCTTTCCTACAAAGCTGTTCCACCCTGATGGATCTGTTTTTCTCGAGGCATGTCACAGTAACGGATAACTTAGCCGGCTAAACAATGCAGAAAGAGCTCATGGTGGGAGAGTCTGAGATCCAGGAGCCGTCACAGAGCCTAGTCCAGACAGGAGCCGTCAAAGAAAGGGAGGTTTACTGTTACGTGTACGCGTCATTATTGAGTTAACACGGAGGTCCCGGAGTCGTGGAGCAACCCCTGTTCAATCAAACCTGTCAAAAACAACATGTGGGCTTGACGCTCTTGATCTCGTCTCGGTAGAAAGCCGAGATCTCACAGCTTCTTAATTGGCTGGCCTTTGTTGCTATGGCTTTGCCGCTCAACACTCCACTCTCTCCCCTCATCATAAAGTGGTTATTTTCCTATCAGCAGCGACACCAAGGCTAGGCAGTGCCGTAATTATAGCAGCCTGGTGCTGGAAAGTCTTTTTAACAGCTTTTTTTTTTTTTTTGCTCATGCGGTGTGCCGAGCAGATGGAAGAGGGCTCCAGACATGCTGGCAGCGTCGGGAGTGCGAGGCCTCGAATCGTATCGTCTCGTCTAGCCTTGTGCTACCGCACTCGTTCCGCCTGCTCCACCCAAAGAACTGGCATCTCCTTGAAAAGCATGTCACAGTGTAAATAATGCCATGTAGCCAGGCTTAACACTGTACAGAGCCCCACACTTACACAGATCTCCTTTCATATCCATACAAAGACAGGCTCTCTTTACTTGTGGGTTTTTTTTTTTTGCATTGAGAAGAGAGAGAGAGGAGAGAAAGGAGGCCTTTGGTGTCTACAGGTTAAGCAGTGCCAGAGCAATGAGAGTAATCTCTTCCATATGCAGAGGCAATCGTGAACATCTCAGTTCACCTACCAATACTTTTTAAGGCTTGATGCGGTTGTTGTGCGTATAATTGCTTATTTTGGGCACCGTTTGAAAGACCAACGCAATTTGTCTTTTTAATAGCTTATTAGTTTAACTGGTCCTGCAGGGTTTCTCCCATCACCAGCGTGAACGTCGCGGAAAACAGAAACGTAATGCTTTTAAGGGCTGAGTCACTTCTTGGGACAACAATAGTTGAAGGTGTGAGAGTGTGTGTGTGTGTGTGTGTGCGTGTGTGTGTGTGCGGGTGTGTGTGTGCATGTGTGTGTGTGTGTGTCTGTATGTAGGGCGAATCCCTGCGTTCTGCCTTGCTGGGGATTTCTCACGCTGATGATCACCAGTTTTATATTATGGAGAGCCCTCAGAGAGAAGCTTGGAGTTGTTGGGTTTGGATCAGCCTCTAATCCATAGTCGACTGCTGTGCACTCCGTGTGTGTGTGAGAGAGAGAGAGAGAGAGAGAGAGAGAGAGATGTGAATTTTGTACATCTCAGCACTTTAAGATGTGGAACAATCTACTAAGTACACAGAACCGGGTTTAATATCATGCATAAATTTCCCAGAACATTGATCCAGGGCTGTTCATTTCGCTGTTAACCGGCGGAGCTGCTAACGTCCCTCATTAGCTGCTCAAGCTGGTCACTAGCTGTTGCAATAATTGCCTCATTAAGCGAAAGCTCAGAGATGTCCTCCGAGCGATTTCCGGAGAATTCCATCCCTTCTAGCATCATGCGATCGTGTTTAATTCATTCTCTCGAGCCTGAACTTGGGCAAAAATAAAGTATAATAAAGTGACCTGAAGTTTAATAAATCATTTTTATCGGAAAGCAAAGCAATCATAACCCAAAGTGCACCTTATACAAGCCTGCTTTATTTATGCATTCCTGCTCGTGAGATATGAGTTATTGTCCTTAGATTTTCACCAATCTGCCTACTGTGTTGTATAAGATACTCCTCATTAACGGGACTCTTTTATATGGCCGCACTGCTTAATTGGCTTAATCCTGTGAGGACATTAAAATATCTTATAGTTTTACAGAGCAGACAATTGAAAGTTTTCTTTCCCACAGATAAAGTAAAGGTAAGACTTCTGGCTCTTGCTAAATCCGTGGTCTGTATTCTAACCCAAGCTCTCTTTTCTTTCATGCCTAAACCTACCCTGAATCCCATCCCGAAATATCCCAGAGCACACGAACATGCGTGCCCATGAGTAACCACAATCCCTCATTAACGCAACCCTCCATGTCCCATGAACACAACGCACGTGTAAATCCCATATAATAAAGGACATCCTTTTGTGTTCGGGTTGCGAAAATGGAAAACAACAGCAAAGCAAATGCAAATGACTTGCCTTCACCAGACCCAAAAAAGCAAATGGGACAGAGGAACAAAATGTGCTGATGTGGTTCAGAGAGCTTCTTCTATAAATACAGCCACTAATTCACTTTTAAGAGAAACAATCTGCATGGTGGTAATTGATTGTTTAAAAAATGTGTTTTCGAGCTTTTCTGCTTTTCCTGCTCTGCTAATCACGCCAGTATGAATGCAAATGTGTCATTAATTTCAAGCTCACAAATGTCTGGAGGAAAAGAATAATCGTCCGAGGGTGTAAGGATGTTTGGATAAAAAATACATGATGCTATATATCAAAAATGTTTTAAAAAAAAACAATACAGAACAGTACCTCCCTATGGAAATGGAAAAATCAGTTGTCATGACATTCCAATATAAACCGGCTCGGAAAGTGTTATAAAACATTTATGTCAAAAGAAATCTGTTGCTTGGTTAAAAATGAGCGAAAACAGTGTCGGGTCTTTGCAAAATTTTATGATCCATTTTAGATCAAATTTGCATGAAGACTTACGATAATGTAAAAATGTCATGTGAACCGGGAAGCGCAGAACGATACCGAACCCGAGACTTCCTGTAGGAAGTACGGTTGCACTGGAAATGTGCAGCGATTCCCGTGAACATAAACGCCTCAGTTGTTCAGGAAGTGAAGTAGAAGAAGAACTGAGGGCAAGAAGCCTTTATTATCGCCACACATACATTACAGCACAGTGGAATTCTTTTCTTCGCATATCCCACCTGAGGAAGTTGAGGGTCAGAGCACAGGGGCAGCTATGATACAGCACCCCTGGAGCAGAGAGGGTTAAGGGCCTTGCTCAATTGCCCAACATTGACAGCTTGGTGGCGCTGGGGCTTGAACCCTTATCCGCTGATCAACAACCCAGAGCCTTAACCACATGAACCACCACTGCCCTTCCTGTGCGTGTAATCTACGTGTGTGTTTTAGCCGATGGGATACAGAAGACAGACGTGAGGAGCCTTAGTGCGTTGAATAAAACAATACAGACAAACTAATTAATTACTTGATTGATTAACAATCACACAGACTCAGCATATGTTAAATCATTAATTAATAAGTCATGGTTGGTTGATTACTTCATTGATGAATTAATGAAGATAAGCTGAGTCGATATGGTTCTCCAGGCACGTAAGCGCATAATGATGATGTAATATGTCACCCAAATGCACCAGGGTTTAGTAGAAACAATTAAGTCGTACCAGTTTTTAAAAAAAAATCAGTCAAAGTGTCACATGACACATCTAAAAATCTGACTATACCTGGTTGCTGCTACACTAATAGCTTCATCTTGTTTTATGTTCTTAGAAAAAGGGGACTACGAAATACTTATTATATATATACTGATTACAATTCTGAAGTACAATTTTTTTTAAATTGTAAAAATAAATAATATTGTATTTTTATGCCCTTTTTTTAGGATGCACTTCATTTCTGAAATATTTTATTATTTATTTATTTATTTATTTATTTATTTATTTATTTATTTATTTATTTATTTATTTATTTTATTTTGGCTGGATTTGTCATCCCACATCAGGGTCTTCCGTGTCATTCTTCATCATCTTTAGCGTTTTTCCAACTTCTCCTGTAATATTTTCTGTTTTGTCGGCTCCTTAGCTTCATTAAACCCTACAAGATCGTCTCTCCGACGTTCCTGCTCACACACGCCGTGGTGCCAGATGATTCCGCCAGATGCCGAGCAAGCATTTCACTAGCTTTCTTTCTGCCCCATAAGGATTTGACCTTTAACCGCTGTTCATCATGCAGACAGCTTTTTGGATATTCCACTGTTTCCTGCACAGTTTCTTGAACTTTTAAACATCCTGTCTTGAAAATCTAGTTTGGCAGGTGATCACCATCCAATACACACAGGTTTGGGGTTATGTTTTTTTTTGCTCAGTTCTAGTAATAACACACATGACTCAACAGAATGAACTAACGACTTATTAACCGCTGGTAGATGGTTAGGAGAAGGAATGGTTAGGGAGAAGGCTGGGCATCGATCTTGTTTTTCTGCCCATGTCAATACTGTAAAAAAAAAAATGTATTCATCATCAAATATATTTTCTTTTCCCTCCTTTTCAGTGCTAAGTTGTTTATTTTTTTTATAGATGAGCTCATGCTAAAAAGGTTCTTTGTATCCATTTCTGATGAATATACAGTGGAAACTCGGTATACGAATTTAATTCGTTCTGAAGGAAAGCGAAAATTTGTATTGAGAAATTAATTTTCCCGTAAGAAATAATGTAAATGCAGATAATCCCAAAAAGCTGTTAGCACTATTCCCAATACGAAGTGTGTAAACTGTATGGCTGCTTACAAAGAACTGACCCAAGCCAAGCAATCCATGTCAAGGGTCCTGACAGGAAGTTGCGCCACCAAGCTTGGGCTAAAAATAGAACAGAGCACCCACGCCGCCAATCCGTCAACAAAATAACGCCCGAAAAATCACCTAGCTATTGAACATATGCCGAAGTTGAGTCTTTCAAAACAGCTTTGGCTGACTAAAAAAATGAGTAAACTCGCTTGGTTGGCTTTCCACTGACGCTAACAAGTTTTGAACGGCTCCAGGACGGACACGCAACTTAGCCGGCATTCGGTTTCGTTCGATTGTATGTCGAAAATGCTTCGTATGACGATGCAAATTTCTTGCAAAATTTCAATACTTAAGGTGAAAAATTCGTAAGGGAAGGCATACGTATGCTGAGGTTCCACTGTAGGAGGGGCAAGTTTATGACCCTTTTCATTGCTAGGTGGAACATTTTAGATCTTCTTTGTTCTTCACTATCCAATAGGACTTTTCTTTGGGAGTTTCCCCTCAATAAACAAGCCAGAAAAGCTTCAGTCTAGAACCCAGAACCGTAACCTTTCTCCACATTGCTGTCGAGGCGGTCCCAATAAAATGCACCACTTTGGTGTTAAAAAAACCTCACCTCAAATCCACAGGAACTAACACATATAACACATAACCGTTTCCGTTTGCCATCCCATAATAATTCCTGTTGAATGCATCTGTATGTAGCTGTTGTTCGATCATTCTTTTTTTTAGCTGTAAGTCATTTGGATGTTTAAGGTCATGGATTAGCATGTAGACTCGCGCATTATGTAGATAAATCAGATAGTAATTGTGTTATTGTCAATATCCTCGACGCTCCAGGCGGTTCTGGCTCGGCCCGGCGCCCGAGAGCTTCTATTAGCCGTGTGCCCGTGAAGCCAAGACAACCGGATTTAATCAGTCCACGTGTTCGACTTAATTTCCTCCTGGAGCGCTTTGTTGGAGGAATTTGAATGCATTGCGAATGCAGTCACGAAGCATTTTTACGCTAATGGCGCAGGGATGAAATGAGTTAGAGCGGGAGACACATTTGCATTCGGTAATGAGTGCTTCCTGAAAGATGAAAGCTTGAAAGACGCTTCGCTTGTTCAAGTGCAATTTTGTTTTGATTGGCAAAATGTTCCAGCAATTTCTTGAGTGCAGAGGAGCCAGAAGAGGAAGTGTGTGCACTCTTAAAAGTGATGGTTCTTTATAGAACCTTAAATGGTTCACTTGCTTCATATATGGAACCCAAATATGTGGTCTTTATCCAGGTTCCAGAAATCCACAATCTTTGAATCCAGGTTCCTTTTAGAACCATTTAGTGATGATGGTGATGATGATGGTTATTATTATTATTCGTTTTTTTATATTCCTACCTCTGCCATGTGTGTGTGTGGAGTTTGCATGTTCTCCTCGTGCCTCGGGGGCTTCCTCCTGGGGGTTCTCCGTTTTTTATCCACAGTCCAGTGACATGCACTGTAGGCTGATTGGCATCTCTAAATTGTTTCTAGTGTGTCTGTGTGTGTGTGTGTGCGTGTGTGATTGTGCCCTGTGATAGACTGGCATCTTGTCCAGGGTGTCCCCTGCCTTATGCCCTGAGTTTCAGTTTCAGTTTCGCAGTTTCATCTTTTCTAAAATATTTTATCATGTAATAAGCAGCTCTATCGACATCAGGGGTCTCCAACATGTCGCTTTGGAGTAGCTCGCCTAAAGTTTCATAGAATATGTAGAAAATTAATACTCAAATTAACTCAAATTAATCAAATTATCTCGAATAAACTCCGCCTCTTTCTGGGGTTGAACCAAAATCTGACTCCCTGGACAAATCTGCTCGTGCAACTTAAATCTATAAGTAGATAAAGGATAAAGAAAACACTTGGCAGATCCATATAACTTGGAAGCTGCTTAGAATGACAGAATCGATGTGAATGAATGAAATCATTAATAATTGATTTAAAAAATTCCACACAAACGTAGCATATTCAGCTGGTTTGGATTACCGCAATAAGCTATTTAAATACATGTTACTAATAATATAATAATAGAAATGTTCCTAATAAAGTAGCTCTGAACCACCTTAATTTTGTCAAAGTAGCTCTTATAGTTAAAAAAATGGTTGGAGATCCCTGATCTACATGTAGATACACTTTCCAAAATAGTAGCACTGATTTCA
This sequence comes from Hemibagrus wyckioides, assembly GCF_019097595.1. Lineage (NCBI taxonomy): Eukaryota > Metazoa > Chordata > Actinopteri > Siluriformes > Bagridae > Hemibagrus > Hemibagrus wyckioides. Next base: position 4,230,328 of record NC_080732.1, on the reverse strand, counting down.
CCTGGGGCAGCACGGTGGCTTAGTGGGTAGCACTGTTGCCCCACAGCAAGAAGGTCCTGGGTTCGAACAGGCAGGGAGGCTTTCTGTGTGGAGTTTGCATGTTCTCCCTGTGCCTGCGTGGGTTTACTCTTGGTTCCTCCCACAGTCCATAAAAACATTTTCATTAGGTTGACTGATAATTCTAAATTGCCCATAGGAGTGAGTGTGAGTGTGTTGTTGTCTGTCTATATGTGTGGCCCTGTGATGGACTGGCGACCTGTCCAGGGTGTACCCCTGCCTTTCACCCAATGTGTGCTGGGATAGGCTCCAGTAGACCCCTGTGACCCTAATTAGGAATAAAGCGGGTATAGAAAATGGATGGATTTCACCTGTTTTAATTTTTGAAGGTTTATTAGAACCTCTATTTGTAGCCTCCTGGTGGTCCAGCGGCAGGATCCCGTGCTCTCGTTGCCGTGGCCTGGGTTCGATTCTGGGGAAGGGCCGCTAACCCAGCCACTGAAGACTTAACTCTCAGTACCCAAGCCTGGACTCAATGGGAGGGTTGTGTCAGGAAGGGCATCCGGTGTAAAACCTGTGCCAAATCGAACCACGTGGACCAAATGATCTGCTGTGGCGACTCGTAACAGGGAGCAGCCGAAGGAACAACAACAACAACATTAGAACTTCTAAATCCAAATTTCTCCAAAGCTGATTCATGACAATTTATTTGTCTAATAAATCCAAACTGAATTAAAACACAGTTTAGGAATATATGATTACGCACTCCTGAAACACAGGCAAGCCCCGAACACGAGCCAGAGATAAAGGGGTGGAACCAAACCCTGCCTCAGCCAATCAGATGAGCGGAAAGTGATGTAGGGCAAGAAAATGTTTCATTATATCAAATAAATACAGCATTTTATTTCCTAAATCAAATCTCATGATCAATCCCAATGCATAAAGCATGTGTGTCTCTTCATCATGTGGCAATAAAGTAGAAATTGGTTTCTAGTGAATTTCTGGGAACTCAAAGGCAGACCACAGCAAAAAAAAAAAGAAAGAAAGAAAGAAAAAAAGAAGTGCTTTTAAAACCTCATCTAACACGTCATAGCTTCAACTCGCAAATCTTCTAAACTGCTTTTAAGAGAGCCACGGCTGTGGCATTGCGGTCATGTGTTTGTGGGCGGAGCCAAGCTGGGATTCCCTCTCTCCATCGCTCCATTTCTTTCCATCTCTCCCACAGGGATGGTGTGATGTCAACACCCCCACTTTTTGTGTTAAACATGTAGGATGGGATCCTTCTACATGCATGTGTAATAAACTGTGTGTGTGTGTGTGTGTGCTGGCATGATGTATAGCATGTGTAATGACTATCATGTCTATCACATCTTGTATAACATGTTATAATATGTATAACGAATACAAGTATGTGTTAGAATTTCATGTGTGTGGGTGTGTGTGGTTTCAGTAACATCTCAAATCTGATTGGTCAGAAGATCTATTTTTCTATAACAGCAGCTCTGACACGATGACGACCCAGATCATGTGTTAATATCAACGCACTTATTGTATGTGTGTGTGTGTTCATGTATAACTGCATGTATAATGTGTGTATGTGTGTGTGTGTATACTCAAGGTACATTATATCTGTAATGCCGGTAAGTGCATATATATTGCTATAACGTGTATTCTGACTTGTATAGAAGTGTGTGTTCATGCATAACTGCATGTATAATATGTGTGTTTGTGTTTGTGTGTGTGTGTGTGTGTGTGTGTGTACTCTAGGTACATTATATCTGTATGGCAATAAATGCATATATATTGCTCTAATTTGTATTCTGTAATGTGTAGAAGTGTGTGTTCATGTATAACTGCATGTATAATGTGTGTGTGTGTGTGTTCTGGTGGCTTGTGCAGCTCTCTGTAGCAGGCAGTTAAAAAGTTCTGGCTTTCGCCCGTGACGTTGGGAACTGTTTCCAATGAATGCGGCCACACTGGTGTACGCTCTGGGGCAGTTACAGCCGAAACTGTGTGGGGTTTTAATGGTTCACTTGCTCAAAGTGGCCTTTTGGCCCGTGGTTGACTGAGGCTTGCCATAACTGGGTTCACTGCAGCCGCTGGCCGCTGCTACTTACCACACACACACACACACAAATGCATATAAATGCACACACACAGACCCACACACAGCCTTTCCCACCCACATGCATAGCAAAAAGCTCTTTAGATGTGGACAGGGCTCTCATATTGACTCATATTTCACAAGAAACTGGATCCACATCTCGCTGTCGGACAGAAGCTTCTCCAAAACCCTCGGTTGAGACCTCACCATGCCAGCTTTAGCAGATCCCTCTGACACTCGTAAACGGAAATGCCACTTTCTCGTTTGGCCAATAAACAGCTCGGGCCAGCACCGTCAAGCTGGAATTTTACCTCCTGTGCATCAAAGACGTTTGAGTCGCTGCGGTCCGCGTTGCACGCACGCATCACAATCAATAACGACAACTTCTTCCCGAAGGCCACAATCATGCTATAGCGAAGACCAACGCGTTCCTTTTCCAGATCATGATGTCACCGAGAAAAGTCCTCTCCGGGTTGGAGCGTTCGGTGATACCGCTAATATATGGGGCAGAAAACCACAAGAGAAAACACTGGCGCAGCAACAGAGGGGAAAAAAATGAGGGATTAAAACTTCCACAAACATTAACGTTGACATGCGTCGCTTAAAATCCGTCTAGTCGTAATTCACTAATCCGGTTGCGTAAGGAGTTTTTAGGCTTTATTTGTTGTTACAGAAGATGAAGACGCTTGTGTACAGTACGTGGAGATGCAGAGACATGCCGCGTTTTCCATATGCTCAGACAAACAACAGACAGACAGAGCCGTAAATTTCCTCACGTCAGAACGTGTGGGTTCTGATATGTGTGTGGTTTCTTTCTTTTTTTTTTTGAGGAGACGTTACCATGACGATAGGAAAACGTGACTATTGTAGTGTAAATACTGGGGAAAAGATACAGCGGGACCTGGAATTAAATACAGAATTAATTCGCGAAAATCTGTACTGTGAAACGAGTTTTCCCATAAGAAATGCAGATAATCTGTTCCAGCCACCCAGTACGAAGTGTATGTAAACTGTATGGCTGCTTCCAAAGAACTGACCCAAGCCAAGCATTCCATGTCAAGGGTCCTCACAGGAAGTAGTGCCACCAAGCTTGGGCTAAAAATAGAACAGACCGCCCACGCCACCAATCTGTCAACAACAAAAAAACGCCTGAAAAATCACCTAGCTATGCCGAAAGTATCATGGGTTGACTCTTTAGAAACAGCTTTCGCTGATTGAACTCGCTTCGCTTGGCTTTCCACTGATGCTAACAAGTCGAACGTACGTGCGACTTAGCCAGCATTCGGTTCGGTCATTTGCTGAAAATGCTTTGTAAATTTCTTGCAAATTTAAATTCTTAAGGTGAAAATTCATAAGGGAGGGCATTCATATGCCGAGGTTCCACTGTACTGTAGACATATTGTATGATACGGTGTATGAGGTTCGGTAACATCCTCATCAAATTTTGTTAGTTATACAAACTTTTTTGTTTGTTTGTTTGTTTTTTTGGATGGAAAAATCATTTTTTCTCCAGTTCTTCACTGACAGGAGAGAAATCTTCCGTTCTTGTCATCCATCTGCGTCATTTTGTGTATTTCGAGATGCTTTTCTGCTCAGCGTGGCTGTACAGAGTGCTTACACCAGTCGCTATAAACTTCTCCAACCAGTCTGTCTTTTCCACACGCAGAGCTCCCAGACACTTGACGCTTTTTTTCCCCCCATTCTGTGTCACGTCCTCGGAGATCAGCAGATCAGACAAGCGTAATTTCTTTCTCGGTCTCCCGATTTGAGTCGTCCTTGATCTAGATTTACAGTCCCTGATCAGTTCTCTTTTATGTTTTATTTTTTTCAGTCATGAGCTCAAATTTTATACCAAACTGTGCGGTTTTATCGTTTCTAAAGTGCAGTAGCAGAACTCCTGTCAGGCCCGGTGCCAGCCGTCTCGTGTCTTTCTTGATCACTCGGGTTTTAACGATTTCAAATCTGCCCCTGACGCTCGCACACAACCACTCCTCATTACCCATGAGCACTTTCATCTCCGAGCTGTGTGGTTTTCACTGTTTTTCTAGTGTGCATTAAAATTATACTCGCCTCATTACAACAGTTATGGTTTCTTATGCTCTATGACTTTGTCCTCTCTCTTTCTGTTGCTCTCTCTCTCTCTCTCTCTCTCTCTCTTTTTCTTCCTCCCTCTCTCTCTCTCTCTCTCTCTCTCTCTCTCTCTCTTTCGCTTTTTCTCCCTCCCTCCCTCTCTCTCTCTCTCTCTCTCTCTCTCTTTCGCTTTTTCTCCCTCCCTCCCTCTCTCTCTCTCTCTCTCTCTCTCTCTCCCTCTTTCACTTCCCCCCCCCCTCTCTCTCTCTTCCTCTCTTTCTTTCTACCTATCTCTTTCCTTCTCTCTTTCCCGCTCTCTCTTTCTCTTTGTCTGTCTCTCTATCTTTCTCTTTGGCTTTCTCTCTCTCTCTCTCTCTCTCTCTCTCTCTCTCTTTCTCCCGCTCTCTTTCCCACTCTCTCTTTTTCTTTGTCTGTCTCTCTATCTATCTTTCTCTTTTGCTCCCCCCTCTATCCATCTCTCTCTCTCTCTCTCTCTCTCTCTCTCTCTCTCTCTCTCTTTTTTCTCTTTGTCTGTCTCTCTATCTTTCTCTTTGGCTTTCTCTCTCTCTCTCTCTCTCTCTCTTTATCCATCTCTCTTTCTTCACCTTTCGTGTGTGTGAGACAGCGCTACCCCATGTGGCCAACATCGGACGTGAAGCCGGTGAGGGGTACGAGCCCACAGGCACAGAGACGTGCTCTACAGCTCGAGGAGCTTCTCTTTTCTAAAGAGCTGGAGAACATGGGCAAGCACCTTGCTGGTTAGTATTAAACACACACACACACACACACACACATATATACTCCAGCCATCTTTCATTAATTTCATGACGCCTATCAACGCAGTTAGAGTGTGTGAGTGACGTAAAAGGAGCTCAGACAGTGTGTGTGTATGTGTGTGTGTGTGTGTGTGTGTGTATGTGTGTGTGTGTGTTTGCACCAGGTTTGATCTCGTGTCTTTTTGGGTTGCGGGTAAGATCCAGACGGACGAGAAATCATTCGTTTATTAAAAGCACAAGCACACGGAGTCGATCTCTGAAATCTGACATGTGTTAAGCATTTGTTTGTTTACGGCATTTTTTTTTTATCCAGTTAGCTCTTGTACAGGACATAAATTTCAGATCTGGAGCTGACTGAGAACATTTAAGGGCTTTGATTGCAGATGTGTGTGTGTGTGTGTGTAACAGTACGGTACCGTTTACAACATTTTTATCAAATAAAAAAACTGCAAAATTCACGCTGAAGTGGAACAATGACTGGAGCTCCTCAATTCTTCTGAAGGGGCGGGACTTTACAGATTGACAGGGTGGGAATTATTTCTAGAGCAATTGAATTAGCTGCAACATTAAAAAACATAGATAGATCGTAGAACAATTTTCTCCTACTTCCCTTTTGAGTGTAACCAGATTTGAAACCGATGCAATTGCGTAAACAAGCGGCACAGTCCATAGAAGGGGTGGGATTAAATCTCTCTAACAAGGAGTATCTATAATCATCACAGAGGAAACACTGGCCAAGATCAATACCAGGAAACTAGGATTATTAACGTACCATAACGGTGGAAAGACTTTGCAAAGAGACGCAACAACTCTTATATCCACAATAATTAGAGATGAAACATAAAGCAGGTGAATACAGTAGGGCAGCAGATTTATATACATAAGGGGCGGAGACAAGGACAAGCATATGGTTATATATACAAAAAAAATCTATGCCATGTTCCAATACAATACAAGAAAAACAGCAGAATTTGGACGAATGACGTGACGTGGAACTCGTGACAACGTCAGCATTTTTCCAGGCCGCCACACACGTCGGTTGTGTAGGACGTGCTGTATACTGTATAAATAAACCCCTTACGTGTTTGTAAACGAAATCAGATCCACGCATCCTGGTTACAAGAAGACCCGAGTGGCTTAGTAACCAGATGCTGCTCAGTTCAAATCCGACCCAAGAATCTGTTGAGGAATCGGATTGAGAATTGGTGAAAAAATGCTCGAGCAGGAAAGACGAGGAGGGACTGAGTCCGTGGCGGTCTGCAAACGGCGTCTAAAGACGTACCCCTTAATGAAGTAATTAAATCTTAAATTAAAAAAAAAAACAAATACATCTAAAATAAAAAGTAAATGATAAAAAATTAAAATAATAAAAAAAGAATGTTTTTATATTATCATTTTTATAATAATTAATAATGAATTATTTATTTATATTGCTAATTAATTTTAATATAATAAATAATTAAATATAGCAATATTACAATAATTATTGATTGTAATTCAATGTAATTAAATAACTAAATTATTATTATTTTTTTTAAATAAACAGTTCTGATTCTAACACTCAACAACAACATTTTAGAAAACAAATTCTAACTAGAAAATCATCTGGTTTCCTGTTTTGTTTTTGCACACAGGATGCAGTGATGTGTACACACTGATGAATAATAATTCTTAAATGCTATAAATCACCTTTTTTATATCAATCAACTTAAAGCAGAATAACTTCAGTAAAATACGCACGCTTTAACAAAAATTAAATAACGACAGGTTTACGTTACACTTAATACATAGAAATACACTGATCAGCCATAACATTATGACCACGTGCTTAATATTGTGTTGGTCTCCCTTTTGCTGCCAAAACATCCCTGACCCGACGAGGCATGGACTCCACTAGATCCCTGAAGGTGTGCTGTGGGATCTGGCACTAAGATGTTAGCAGCAGATCCTTTAAGTCCTGTAAGTTGCACAGTGGGGCCTCCATGGATCGGACTTGTTTGTCCAGCACATCCCACAGATACTTGATTGGATTGAGATCTGGGAAATTTGGAGGCCAAGTCAACACCTCAAACTCATTGTTGTGCTCATCAAACCATTCCTGAACCGTTTTTGCTTTGTGGCATGCTGCATTATCCTGCTGAAAGAGGTCACAGCCATCAGGGAATACCGTTTCCATAAAAGGGTGTATATGGTCTGCAACAATGCTTAGGTAGGTGGTATGTGTCAAAGTAACGTCCACATGGACGTCAGGACTAACGGTTGCCCAGCAGAACATTGTCTAAAGCATTGGGGAACACTGCCTCCACCGGCTTGCCTTCTTCCCATGCCATGTGTTCCCCACGTAAGCGACACACACACACCCAGCCATCCACATGATATAAAAGAAAACATTTGACCAGGCCACCTTCTTCCACTGGGTCCAGTTGATGCTCATGTGCCCATTGTTGGTGCTTTCGGCAGTGCACAGAGGTCAGCATGGGCACCCTGACTGGTTATGTATTTGTAGTAAATTAACATTAACATATTATATTAATATGAAAAAGCTTCCTAAAGCCATAATACATTTTTGCGTACTATAAACTCTATAACACTGAATAAACAATGTGTGTTTGTTAATACGTTGGACTGATAAAACAGATCAACAGAATTACCTCCAGTGCTTCAGATGACATATTTTTTCGGTTCTAAACACAGATTTCCCCATGAGAAAGTGAATTTAAGCATCCAGCAGCCTAATTCACTACTTTTGTGCTTTTATTAGCTGTTAATTGCTTTCGTATTTAGAGCTAGCTCTTTTGCTTTCGTGTCATGTGGTCAACTCAGTCTCCCAGCTGTATTTCTGTAAAATCTACGACAAGGCAGTGAATCTACATTATGGCCTTATTATTATTATTATTATTATTATTATTATTATTATTATTATTATTATTATTATTATTATTATTATTATTATTATTATTCCCGTGCAAGAGCGTTTTTGCCTCACATGAATAATTCTTGTTATTCCGAGTAACTCCGAACAGGTCTGTCTTTCTGTCCCAGCGTTCCACACCACTTATATTTCATCTCATGTTCCCATTCAGGGATGAGTTTCCTACTTATTCAAAGAGACAATCAATTTTTCCTCCTTTTTATTTCTGATCAAAGACTACTCCAAAAAGATTCGATTAGATCTCCTCCCGAGCTTACATTTCTTCCCCGTTCCTTTCAAGTCGCCCTCCCTCGTTTAATCAGCCCTAATCGAGACGGAGATCGGATCTGATTTAGCCACACGCCACTCAGTACACAGACATAAACAATTATTCCAGCCAGCCATGATGATGTGAAGCTTTTCCAAAGAAAAATCATTTCAGTAAGAGGATACGCGTACGGAGAACGAGAGCAAGCAACGCGATAGACGTTAGAGAGATGATTCCAAGATACGAATCGGATTTTATGAACATCTGGATATGCTCTGGGAATGGAATGTTGGCATTTTATACAGTAATATTAAGTAATATGAAGAACACCGTCATTATTAACTAATGATTAGGGTGCCAAAACTTATAGAACTGGATAATGGGACCAGCTGTTTGCCATGAAATAAAGTGTAGACTATTAATAGATGAAGGAAATCTGAGCTCCTGGGTGTGAGTTCGTCTTAATTAGGCTTTGGGTAAGCCAAAAATGACAATATATATTTACACACTCTTTCTGGAGTTAATGATATTATGGATAATAAATATCATTTATGATATTTTTTCACCCTTACAGATGAACAGAGGTGGAAAATGTCTAAGTTTGGATACATGGAAAATGTAGAAAATGCTCAGATGTTATATAACTAGATTCCGGCAATTTCCCAGGTTTATTTTATGCAATTGATAAAAACTTTCCGGAGGCCAAAAGATTTGCTCCTGTTTGGTTGTGTCCTTGTTCACCATTGAATCACACCACACAATGCTTCATATGAAAGTCTGAGCTTTATGAATGTTTACTTTTTCATTTCACTTTTAAGACCAGATTCCTAGAAATAGATCTTCCTCTGCCTCTTAAATCCCGATTTAACCCTGACTGTTCCCACCGGAGCCTGTGGCCTTCCCAAGTCCTTCCTGAGCGTATCCTGTTTACCTCGTTGAGTGTCTAGCTGCGGTTTTTCCACTTTTACAGCATAAACAAGATCATGTGACATTTCTAAACACAACCAGCCTTGCACCCTAGCTATATGGCTAAATGGTTCAGTGACTTCCGACCTCACTAATGCTTTGATGAGCCCGGCTAGTAACGGAGAGCCGAGTACGGGATATGACGGTGACTTGTAGTGACACGGTACAGTCTGGTATAGACGTACTTTTACATTAAATGCTGTATGTTAAAGGAGGTTGCATGTTCTCCAGGGGTTTCCTTCAGGTATTTCGGTGTGCTCCCTCAGTCCAAAGACATGAGCTGTAGGCTGATGGGCATCTCTGAATTGTCCATAGTGTGGGAATGAATGTGTGTGTGTGTGTGTGTGTGTGTGTGCTTTCTGATTGGTTGGCATCCTGTCCAGGATGTTCCCCACCTGAGCCCCCTTTTATATGTGGTAGCTTAGTGGTTAAGGTGTTGGACCACTGATCAGAAGGTTGTGAAGGTTTGAATCCCAGATCCACCAAGCTGCCTCTTCTGGGCCCCTGAGCAAGGCCCTTAACACTCAGATGTATAAAATGATATAAAAATTATGGATAAGGTGTCTGCCAAGTGCCGTAAAGATTCCGAGATCTAAATATGCATAATTAAGGAATTTCCAGGTTCCCTTCGACCCTGTGTAGTATAAGTGGTACAGAATATGGACTCATGCACAAAATGGATGTATCTACATACCTACAAATCAACTCAGTAATAGAATTTGCACAATGTTTATTTTTCCTAAATAGTATATGGTCTCTTTCATGTCTGAAATTCCTTAACTATGCATAGTTAGTCGGAATCTTACGTTTACATTACATTTTCTTTTCTGGTATTTGGCAGACTCCCTTATCCAGAGCAATTTACAGTTGATCTCATTTTATACAACTGAGCATGAAAGGGTTAAGGGCCTTGCTCAGGGGCCCAGCAGTGGCAGCTTGATGGATCAGAGATTTAGACTTCAACCTTCTGATCAGTAGGCCAACGTTCTTAACCACTGAGCTACCACATCCGCATCTTTAATGGAACACTCAAAAAAAGGAAGCTTTCAGGTCTCTCAGTATCACGAGAAGCTGCGTTTGTCTTATTGTTGATATTCTTTTATAACATGTCAAAAAAAAAAAGAAACTCGATGAGACAAAGGCCGCATTTAATGTCACAACATCCCTTCAAACAGAAGTTTATCAAACGTGACTTCAGTAGGGACTGTAACCAATAATACACTGAGTTCTGACAAACACATGAATCTAAATTCATCACAAACCAGGAAATCTCCTCAAAACATAAATGAACCTGGAATCATTTTGATCGTTTATATTTTTACAGCCATGTTTCCTGTGCTTGAAGTCTGGACAGCATGCAGAACACGCATATGTGAGCCATACTTGTAATCTCATAATTATGTTATGAACACGATCGCTTTTGGCCCCGATAGAAGGAGCGATGGTTTACTAACCCAGTATCGCACTTGAAACGTCCGCGTCATGCATGTGTGCTGGCCAGGAATTCTCAACCCGAGTCCTATTTTGGAGAAGGAAAATCCTAGTATCGCTAATCACATAAAAGCATAGTGAGAGCAGCCCAGATGTTCTTTCTGAGAAATGGGAGGAGATCGACGGCACAAACAACAACATCTGAACACCTACCAAAGCCAATGAGTATATTTCTGAAGAGCTGTGGCTCTGTTAAGTGTGTTTTGAACGCTGTCAGAGGAAGCGGCCTCTCTCACGAATTTACACAGCCTGTAAATACTCCTACCCGCCGCTATTAAAAACACTCCGGGGCAAACAGCAGGAAACGATGCTCTCACGCTGCTGACTAAATATGTCAGGGATTAGACGGCAGCCGCATGCGTGTATCACCACATGCATAAGTGGATGTGGGCGAGCGAAAGAGTGTTCACTTTTAAACAGCTTGTACATTCATTCATCTCTCTCTGTTCATTCAGTTTTTATGACCACAGCTCTGTCGAGATCGTGAAGCTTGAGGCAGAAGGTGTTTTCGTGTTTTTCTTTTTTCTTTTTCTTTTTTTCTTACTTATTTTACCGGCACACTGGCGCTGAAATTGACTTACGGGACGTTTTTAATCAGTATAAATAAACAAATTATTTTCTGGCCGCGAGTCTGATATAAAATGAGTCACGACTCTGTTGGCTTTCAGTGTTAGACGTGTGTTTTTCCCTCTGTTGGAAAACCTTACACATAATTTTACTGGTTGAAGATAAACACCTTCAAATTTTAGAGGTTTATGAGCAAGCACTTGGAGAAATGGGGTTGATAATCATCTTTTACTCTGAAGATAGAAACATTTGTGTGGAGAAAATATGTGTTTTTGGAACTTTTCTAGGAATATATCACGCCTAGTAGACTAGGGAAAAACAGAAATACTTATAAAATACTACAAAGTCCAGAGTGTCTACTTTTATATGAGCTTCATTTTAACCACCACTGTGGAGTGAGACATGACATAGACATTCAATTGTCAACATAAACAGGTGTAACCCCGTGGGTTCTACTTGATACCGCTCCAAGCAGGTCTCTAGCATGGGAGGTGGGCGCTCTAACAAGGAGGCTAAAGACTGCAGCCTCTAGCATCAGTCACTAGTTCACCTCTTGAGATCAGGGGAGTGAAGTTTGCCTGCACAGCACCTACCGCCACCCTCTGTTACACTCACACCCCTGAACCTCACTCCCATCCGGCTCATGGCACCAGTGTAACCCCCACAGGTTCTACTTGCTACTACTCCAAGCAGGTCTCAAACCCAGGTCTCCAGCATGGGAGGTGGGCTCTCTAACAAGGAGGCTAATGGCTGCAGGCTCTAGCTTCAGTCGCTAGTTCACCTCTTGAGATCAGGGGAGTGAAGTTTGCCTGCACAGCACCTACCGCCACCCTCTGTTACACTCACACCCCTGAACCTCACTCCCATCCGGCTCATGGCACCAGTGTGACCCCCACAGGTTCTACTTGCTACTACTCCAAGCAGGTCTCAAACCCAGGTCTCCAGCATGGGAGGTGGGCTCTCTAACAAGGAGGCTAATGGCTGCAGGCTCTAGCTTCAGTCGCTAGTTTGCCTCTTGAGATCAGGGGAGTGAGGTTTACCTGCACAGCACCTACCGCTGGCCTCCGTTACACAGGCACAAATAGCACACAGGCACAAATAGCACAAATAACCGGATAAAAAGTATGCTGTTGTATGTTTAGTAAACAAAAACATTTATTAAAAAGTGTTGTTATAACAGGAAACCTTTATGTTGACATGCGGCTCTGGAAACTTATCACACAATCCGGTTGTTGATTATTTTTCCAATAAGAGCACACCATTTTGCATTTAATTACTTAATTGATTTCTCTACATGTAATGTGAGTTATTTATTAATTTTTATATTCATCTGTCTGGCAGATCAGCTGGTTAGAATTGTTTTGAACACTTTTTTTTTTTTTTTACAATTATTATTTTTTTCAAGTAACCCAAGATACCAGTCTTTAAAGCTCCAGGGTTTTATCCTGCTCATACTCACCTGTTTTAACTCATCAGATCATTATTAAGCCCTTTAGAACCTGACTCTTGGGTTTAAATCACATAAAATAGCTTGTTTGAAGCGTTCCCTGCAGGACTACGCTTGGGTTTTGGCAGATTAACCTTCGTCTTCAGTTCAGCACTTAACACCGTTCCACAGATCCTGGCGATCTCTTTTAAATTATTTTTCATATCTCAGTTATTACCAATAACAACACAGCGCTTCAGCTTCCTGCTATGCTTGGATGGGATTGGGGATTTTTTTTTTCAGTTCTCAGGTCAGAATGACCCGATTGCAACCCAAAAATCTCAAGCAAGCAATTTCACAGATTTTTTTATTACTTTAGGGGGAAAAAACAACTGAATATGTATCCCACATGGAGCCTGTGTTTGGCAAATTTTCCCTATTTTAAAGTCTATAAATTCCATATTTTTATATTTTGAAAGATCCAACAACACGATTTCCAAGTTTTTTTTTTATTCAAGCCCTTGTTCTAAATCGAGGGAAGATGTTGGAGGTAGCTCTAAAGGGCAAAAAATATGATGAGATGATAGAAGTGATATTACTTTGATTGATGCAGGCAATAAAACATAACAATGGTGTGCAGTTACAGCCTAATAGACTGATATGATGTGTTCCAGTATCCTGTTACCTGATTGTTTTCTCAGAACATCATGCCTGTTTTATGTTTTATTACATTTAAACCACAGAAATTGTCTAGGTTTCTTCCGTTACTATAGAAACGATCATGTATTTGAATATGCATTAATATAAACTTGTGATTTGTTTTAGAGACAAAAGTTGTAACAGATCTGTTGTTAGGAACATCTTTTAACCAATCAAATTTGCCACATTCTCCGGCGCTGTTGGATCTATATATATATATATATATATATATATATATATATATATATATATATATATATATATATATATATATATATATATATATATATATATATATATACATATAGAATAAAGAGGAACATCTTTTTTAACAGAATGACTCTTTGGCACTAATTTTAAGCTCTGTGTATTCTTCATTTTGTCCTAAGGCTCTACAAACGATTGTTATCGCTTAAAAAGCTGTGTTCATTTATTCCATTATACAGCTAATCCGCTTTTATTCCCTCCAGAGGTGGAGAAGGACTTGGCCAAGCTGGCTGAACAAGGGAAACTCAGCAGGAGTCCCATCAGCCCCCACAGCAGCCTGCTGCTTCCCGTGAACCCGCACATTTCCAACTCGCTGCCCATGCCAGGCTTCAGCTCCAAGCCCGGCTCGCCAAGCAAAACTCCCATGCTGCCGCTCATCACCAGCCGGACTCCCAGCAATCCCTGCAGCCGAGCCCAGACCCCCAGCAGGCCCCTGACCCCCAACAGCCTCATGATGCGCTCTCTACCCACAGCTAGCCACGGAAACACAGATCGCATGTACAGGCGCTCAAGGAGCAGACCGGTTACCCCGACCGGGCAAATAACACGACCTCTACTGACCCCACCAGGTCTCAGCAGCACGGACAGCTTCAGTCTGCGCAGCACACTGTCTGAGGTGAGCTACGTCACAGGTATGGGCGTGAGTGCAGCGTCTTTTCAGTTTAAAAAAAAGAAGACGTCTAAACAAGACACGAAAAGACACAGGAAGTAAACCTGAAGCCAAAATCTAGAGGATTAGTAATAGCAAAGACTGTACTGTTTATTAAGTGCTACATACACTATATTGCCAAAAGTATTCACTCACGTGCCTTGACTCGCATATGAAATTAAGTGACATCCCATTCCTAATCCATAGGGTTCAATATGACGTCGGTCCACCCTTTACAGCTATAACAGCTTCAACTCTTCTGGGAAGGCTGTCCACAAGGTTTAGGAGTGTGTTTATGGGAATTTTTGACCATTCTTCCAGAAGCGCATTTGTGAGGTCACACACTGATGTTGGACGAGAAGGCCTGGCTCTCAGTCTCCGCTCTAATTCATCCCAAAGGTGTTCTATCGGGTTGAGGTCAGGAGTCTGTGCAGGCCAGTCAAGTTCATCCACACCAGACTCTGTCATCCATGTCTTTATGGACCTTGCTTTGTGCACTGGTGCACAGTCATGTTGGAAGAGGAAGGGGCCAGCTCCAAACAAACACAAAGTTGGGAGCATGGAATTGTCCAAAATGTCTTGGTATGCTGAAGCATTCAGAGTTCCTTTCACTGGAACTAAGGGGCCGAGCCCAGCTCCTGAAAAACAACCCCACACCATAATCCCCCCTCCACCAAACTTTACACTTGGCACAATGCAGTCAGACAAGTACCGTTCTCCTGGCAACCGCCAAACCCAGACTCGTCCATCAGATTGCCAGATGGAGAAGCGCGATTCGTCACTCCAGAGAACGCGTCTCCACTACTCTAGAGTCCAGTGGCAGCGTGCTTTACACCACTGCATCCGACGCTTTGCATTGCACTTGGTGATGTATGGCTTGGATGCAGCTGCTCGGCCATGGAAACCCATTCCATGAAGCTCTCTGCGCACTGTTCTTGAGCTAATCTGAAGGCCACATGATGTTTGGAGGTCTGTAGCGATCGACTCTGCAGAAAGTTGGTGACCTCTTCGCACTATGCGCCTCAGCATCCGCTGACCCCGCTCCGTCAGTTTACGTGGCCTACCACTTCGTGGCTGAGTTGCTGTCGTTCCCAAACACTTCCACGTTCTTATAATACAGCTGACAGTTGACTGTGGAATATTTAGGAGCGAGGAAATTTCACGACTGGATTTGTTGCACAGGTGGCATCCTATCACAGTTCCACGCTGGAATTCACTGAGCTCCTGAGAGCGACCCATTCTTTCACAAATGTTTGTAAAAACAGTCTGCATGCCTAGGTGCTTGATTTTATACACCTGTGGCCATGGAAGTGATTGGAACACCTGATTCTGATTATTTGGATGGGTGAGTGAATACTTTTGGCAATATAGTGTATATATAAAGATATGGGGTATTTTTAAGATTTTAGGAAGCTAAGATCCTTTAACTGCCCAAAAACTTACTGAGGAACCGTGTTTCTAGATGTTTGGATAAAAAATTGCTTAGTCATGCTAAGGTTCTTTATATTTCTCTCTCTCTCTGTCTCTCACTCACTAACTCAATTTTAGCTGCTATATTTTAGGGAACATTTTTTACAGGTTTGGCTTCTGTTACACTACAATTTATGTGTATTTAAGTATAATAAACTAAACCGAGACCTAGAAATCCCAAGCTAGCCTATTAGCAGTAGAGTTATGAGCACACTAGCCAGGGCTACTATGTGCTTTCGTTGATTAGCAGCAAGCATCGCAATAATAATCCTTCCTCGAATTGTAAATGAACAAAAACAAACCAGAAGCGATGATTTATTTGCAAATTGTACGAAGGAGCATTTTCAGAAGAGATTAAAGAAAAGGAAAAAGTATTTGTGTCCTGCTAGAACTCTCGAGTAAATGTCCACAGAATTTAAGGTTTTTGTAGGCCATTTTTGAATTGGAATGACTCCGAATGAAACAGATACTAATGTGTTTAGTCAGCCAGCAGTTGTAGCTGGATTTCTGGAAGAGATTTGCGTCAGTCTCAGACATATCAGCGTTAAATCATTCTCGGGATAAAGCGGCGCAGCAGTGGTTCGAGCTTCAGTAAAACTTGACCTATCTGAGATAAGCTGCGTATATGGACTTGTTTTCTCATCTCCCTGTATTTCATTCGTAGTATTTTTCACAACCACCATCACAGGAGCGCCGTAAAACCCGAAGCCCTTTATAAGGCACTATATTCGTCACTAGCGGCAGTTTACAGTTTCAGCGTAGCTCCTTAACAGATCCTACGCGTCATACTTCAGTGATGTTATGAGAAACATCAGGTCACTCTTTGATTCAAGCCACCTGGCGTGCTGCTGAAGTGGAAACAGTTCTTCAGCAGCGAGCCGCTCAGATCGGATGTGCAGGAACACGCGGGACGGAGGACGATTTGTCTTCTTTTTTTCACTTTCCTGTGTGTAATTTAGGCCTGAAATGTTGCAGAGATGCATGACTGCATCCTCTGCCTGGTAGGCCTTGGACCACCGTCACCTTCTAGCACTGAAAGACGAGAAGGCATAAAAGTGCACAGAAGGGAACGCAGGGCAATTTATTTATTAGACCGTGGCCCTGAGGATTCGACTCCGAGGTGCACTTTAACTCGAAGAAAAATAAAAACATCTGTAGAAGTAATGGCTCTGACATGCACGCGTGCCAGCTCCTCTTCCTTTCTGCTTTGAGTTTGCCGTATAGATGAAGATCTCAGCCTAATGTGAAGATTGGTCTTTTCCGTATGCTAATGCAGCAGCACTGCTAGACTCATTCGATGTGGGAGCAAATAAAGTGCTGAGCATTTTTAGGGCTTTATAAAATCTATTAAACAAATGATTTGAGGTTTTCCTTAAGCACTAAGATTACAGGACATACAATACATCCAGTTACAGTATTTCTTATTTCCTGTTTGTCCTTTAACTACATATATCTTATGTTTTTCCAAATATTTAGATATAAAGTTCAAAAAAGTGATTTCCTGTTATGGGAAATAAATCAACAAATATATTTTCTTCTAACGACACGTCTTAAAATGTTTACAAATGCCTACTTTATTTATTTATTTGTTTATTTATTTGTTTATTTATTTATTTATCTAAAGAATATTAATAATTTAATGGATATGTTATATTTTATAATAATTTGTTATCCGTTTACAGTTACATTTAATGTTTATGTGGAACATCCAGCAAACAAGTTAATCAGCCAAAAATAAAAATAAATAAATGAATAAATAAATAAATAATATTTAATAATAAAATATAAATAAACAAACAAACAAATAAATAAATAAATAAATAATATTTAATAATAAAATATAAATAAATAAACAAACAAACAAACAAACAAACAAATAAATAAATAAATAAGAAAAAATAAAATGAAAAACATCTTGTCTTGTTACCTAGTTCAGACTTGATAAAAAATTGTGTGCCAGCTTTACATCTGTTACAAATCTCTGACACTGGAAACTCCTTCCAAAGATATAAACAGAAATAAACGTCTCCTCACAGAAAACTCATCAATCATTTCCTATATACTGCATACATGTTTGTTTGTTTTTTTAAATAAATATATAGTGTCAGTCATCAAGTATAATAAGCAGTAATACTGATACGGTCAGAGCTGCTGCTGTTAAGGAAAAGTAATCCACACATTCTGAAATAAGCATAGAGTAATCCTTTGCCCCGCCCATGAACGTAGGTCAGCATCATTTTTAACTTTATCATGAGTGGAATTTTCACTCCTGTGTGATATGTGTGTGTGTGTGTGTGTGTGTGTGTGTGTGTGTGTGTAGGATGAGTTTTACCGGCAGCTGCAGGCCGTCAGACAGCCTTGGCTCATCCCCAGTGACACGGAGAGTGACTGTATGGAGCGTCCAGAGCAGGACAAGTGTGAGTATATTAAAGCGTTCCAACACATTTACATTTACACCAACATTTACTCGCTTTACTACGCTTACTACAGCTGCTGTAGTGCTATCTGTTTGTCTCTCTCTCTCTCTCTCTCTCTCTCTCTCTCTCTCTCTTTCTTTCTAGTATACAATCCTTGAAACAGAGTTCCTTCCAAACACTGATACAATGTTCACAACTGTACAAAGAACAGGAGTAGCTTTGGTACTAGGCAAATAATAATAAGTAAGTAATAAGTAATTGGGCAAAATCTGACCACGGCGTCCTAAAAAACAGCAAAACATATGACTATCATTCAGACGATTCTTGTGTACTGTAGTGACATGTCAACACCATAAACCATCTCTCAGGGTAAGAAGTAGATATACACCAAGACTCTTCTCTGTTCTGGCACAGAGGTGGTGGAATGAACTTCCCCTAGATGTCCGAACAGCTGAGTCACTGACCGTCTTCAAACGTCAAATGAAGACCAACATCTTCCTGAAACACTTAAAGCTCTTATTTTCCTTGTTTGTTTTATGTGTTGTTGTAAAAACTTCCTTCCAACACTGATATGTTCCTCCCAACACAGTTTTTAGGCTGATGGTAAGTCTGTCTTAAGTCTTAATCCACCTCTATACCATTATTATGAAGCAATAGATACTAATTAACCATTAAATAGCAAAGTAAAAAAGAAATTAGGCTACAGTATTTCACATCTCACAAGGAACGGTCAATTTAATTACAGTCCGCCTTTGTCCGCATTTGTAAGGATGTCTGCGACCAAATCGATTTCTTCTCCTCTGTCAGCCATTGTGAGTTAAAATATATATATATATATATATATTAGTTTGTGTGGTTCGCTGCCTCTGACTTCTCCAATTATCCAATCAAAGGATGGGAAATTGCTGACGTAATCGTACGCCTGCCAGATGGCCCCAGTGACGCCAACTCGAAATCTGATTGGTTAAGGTAACAATTTGATTGGCACTTATTTTAAGCTACAGGCGCCTGCACTATTAATTCTGAAGGCAGATTTCTTTCACCCTGGCAACACATGATGTCAGCCACTGGCTGAAATATGATTGGATAAATACTCTTATCATAAATATACACTACTGGAAGCAGCGCAACTGAGAGAAAAGCTATGAAATGTAAAGAATAGACTATTGGGAATAATTTAATACACATTCATGGAAAAATATATTAAATATATTAAAATGCAAGTCAGTGATTCAGATCACTGCTGTTTAGGCCAGCAGAGAAGGCCTTGCTGACCCTGACGGTCTGCCACTGATTGATAGAGACTTTTTAATGTCGCTTTGCATAAGAGCATCTGCCAAATGGCAGAAGTGTAAATGTAATGCTAGGATCACCTAAAAGCAAGCCTACGAACATGGCCGCCACTGACTATAACGTCCCTCTCATTTTCATGTTCAAGCTCTGATTACTGATCCCACACATCACACACTACTGTATATAAACTGATGCTTGGTAATGTGGTAGCTTAGTGGTTAAGGTGTTGCGCTACTGATCAGAAGGTTGTGAGTCTGAATCCCAGATCCATCAAGCTGCTTCTTTTGGGCTTCTGAGCAAGGCCCTTAATTGCTCAATTGTATAAAATGAGGTAAAATGTATGTCGCTCTGGATAAGGGCGTCTGCCAAATTCCAGAAATGTAAATGTCTCATTTTCTGGTTCCCAATTCCACTTCATTTTGTTTCTTAATCTCTGGAACCTCAGCTGTTGTCATCTCTACCTTTTCTGCACCTACAACTTGATACACAACGACTTACATTGTAGTAGCTTCCTCACCAACCTCTCTGTTTTTCTCATTTAATGAAAAAACAAAACATCTTGTCCTAAAGATTGTTGCAAAGCGCTGAAACTGGAGACTCCTTCCACACATGTTACACAAACACGTCTTTCTCTTTATTCCTATTTTGTTTATCAGCAGCCTTCGAATCTATGAAGCGTCTACGTTGACATTGCCAGTGTAAGCTGTTAATAAAGAAGATACCTTCACATAGTAATATAGAACGAAGACGTTATTATTACTAAACCTGCCATTTTAATAGAAATCGATTCCGAATCTAGAAGTAAGCAGTAAATCAGCACATCATCAGACAGAGAAAGATGTAGTTGTGTGGGTTCACATTAATATTGATAGCTCTCTTTGTCTCTCTGTCATGATATCTTTTTACAAAGAATAAGAGAGCGATCTGATTAATTAGCTCGAGCCCATATTATTCATCGCAATGCTTTTTTATAATCGGTAATTCAAGAGGGATATGTTAACGTTCACATTCTTCTGCAGTAATAGAGAGGACTGTCTGAGAGGAGCTGATGTATAACAGCCTGTGAGTTCCTTCAGTGTGCCAAGGTGTTTTAAAGCCCAGCTCTCTCGATATCGCTACCTTGTTTGGCTTGGAGGCTAAAACGCGGCAGACGCTTTGATTGTGTTTGTATTGTCTAGCGGATTATAGCTTAGGTTTCATTTTCAAAGGAAATACTGAAAGATTTAAGCGTGCACCAAGTCAGCAAAAGGATGGTTTTCTGCCCAAACTGTACCTCGGCGTCATTAATAAATACTGCCGGCCTCATTTTTCTCCGCCCGCATGGCACGGCCGGCACAGTGCGTCCTCCAGGAGCCGTTATTCTTTTAATGACATTAATGTTGTTTTAAATCAAAGTCCTGGCTCAGAAACGGTGCCTTAGAGCTCATGCATTACGTAAGAGTGTGTGTGTAATGTGTGTGTGTGTGTGTGTGTGTGTAGACGGCTGATTGCTTCTTAATCTTTATACGTATTTTATTATAATGGATTGCATAATGTGTTTGCTAAAGCAAATGCATTCAGTCAAATGGAAAGGTCAGCATTTTAGCTTAACCTGAGTGACGTGAATATCAGAGCAGATCTTTTTTGCCTGTTCTGAAACCTTCTCCGATTAACATCCAGCATAAAAACTCATCCATACTCGAAATTGGACAGTTATCAGGACAGAGCTTCGGCCAGTTTATAATAGAAATCACAGGGCAGGAAGAAGTGAGGTGGAACGAAACACTACAATCAAATAAAGATGTAATTGTATCTGAGCGCTGCTCCGGAGGAATGCTGGAATTTCTTTTGCCAGAATCAAACCTCCCAGGCCTTTACAATAAAGCGTAGGTTCCTGTATAATAATGTAATTAAAGCAGTGTATTTAAAGGCACGAGTCGAATGTGAGTCACGAGCCAGAAAGCCACCGTCACTGCCAACCTCCAGACATGTCCGTGTGATGCCTGGCATTGCTGAAAGACGTGCTCATTGAGTTGATCAGCAGGGGTTCACTTACCCCTCCTTTCCTGTCTGCACTTCCATGCCAGTGGTTGTTTCTGAGTCTGTTCCAAGCCCATGGTACGGACGTGAAGAGAGCGGGCAGTGCTCATAACCATTTCCTGTTATTCCAGAGACTTCCAGACCGGGCTAACTGCTAACCCTGAAAGATGAAAGACAGCCTTTGGTCTTTCTCTGTCCTTTATTGTGGCCCACGTGTTTGACCTAATCCCTAAATGTTAGCTGATGAACAACCTGCTGTGGGCTGAAATGTGTGTTACATAACATGTGCAACGCACTGAAACATCAACCACAATACAAATATTGGTTAAGTCTCCCTGAAGGTAGCCGGGATAACAGATTTCCTCATTAGCATAGCATTGTTTTGAAGTATACACAGGGTTTGATGCAAATCTAGACCCCCTGGAATCTTGCTACAGGATATTTATATCCATCCATCCATCCATCCTTCCATCCATCCTTCCATCCATCCATTCATCCATCCACATGTCCATCAATTAATTTATAGTGTAGGTACTTCTATGTATCCATCCATCCACCCACTTCTGTCTTTTTATGAACATATCTATCCAGTTTCATCAGTCTGTTCAACCAAACATATATCTAGCCATGCACATCATTGATTTAACCATCGATCCATCCATCCATCCATCGTGCATCCATCTATCCATCATCATTCTTTTCTTCATACATCCATATACACAACCATCAACCAATCTATGCATCAATCCACATCATTCTTTCATTTATTATTTAATCCATCCAGAGATCTGTCCATCCACCTCTTTTTGTCCATCCATCCATCCATCCATCTATCTTCCTATTCATTCGTCATTAATCCATTTATCCATCTATTTATCCATCCATTCATCCATCCATCTATCCTTCAGTTCATCATCCATCTGTGCTTTCAGCCATAAAGCAATCCATTTATGTATGCATTTATTAAAACATTTAAATTTCTTTCATCCATATAATTCATCCATTCAACCTCCAGCCTAAAGCTATCAATCTACGCATGGTCCAAATTCATGGCCTGCTCAGTATTATTCATATTCCCTATCTATCCTTTTATTCATCCATCCCTCCATCCATCCATCCATCTACCCATCCCTCCATCCATCCATCCATCCATCCACAGATCCCTCCATCCACTGATCCCTCCATTCATCCACGGATGCCTTCATGCATCCATTCATCCTACCCTCTATCCATCGTCCATCCATCCATCCATCCATCCATCCTTTCATCCATCATTTCTATATCCATTCTACCATCCGTCCACCTATTCATCCACCCATCCCCTATCCATCCATTCATCCATCCATCCATCCATCCCTATATCTATTCTACCATCCATCCATCCGTCTGTCCATCCATCCATCATTCCATTCATCTATCCATCCATCTGCCTATTAGATCATTCATCAGTTTTATTCTATTCTCTTCTACACATCTGCATATAATGGCTCTCAATTAAATCCTTCTCATTTTTGCTTGTTCTCAGGTAACCCTGGTGGAATGCGAGATGCCAGTAAACGATCAGTGTTTTCAGGTAAGCCTGCTAAACGCTTGACGAGTTGCTAAGCTACGAAGACGTGAAAGAATCACGACACAACGCCAGCATATGAAAACTGACAAGCCCATTAGGAGAATTTAATATTCCCCACACAGTCTGTCAGTGATCTCATCCCAGACAAATCTCTGCCGCTTCGCGTTTCCCTCCAAATTAGTCATGAATGACTCAGATGCCCTCCTCGCCTGCGTTTGTAGAGCTGCCTGTTATTACCACATCTTTATTAGGAGATATAGCGCGCCTGAACGAGTTGACGGCGCACCAGACTGCTGCTGAGGAAAGAGGCTGTTGGATGCCCATTTCCATTGACTCAGGCAGCTCCAGTGGCAAAGTAGTGAGGGAAGCGTCTGGCCGCTTCGTCTGCGGTCGTTCTTATGAGGGTGGAGGGAAGTGATGGGTGGTTTTTACGGAGGTTTCTCTACCGCGACCTCATCTAGATACACGCACAAACACACACACATCATAAAATGTCAGATTGGATGGCAATTCATGCAGCAGTTCATTTTTCCACTTTCATGTTTATCTTTGGCATGTTCCGATATTAATGGGTGTGTTTGTGGTCAGTACCATGCTCATTATTCTTATTAGCGGTTGTATTCGAATGAAGCCTATGTCCAAATAACTAATGACATTCTTTTTTTTCTTTTTCTTTTTTTTTTTTCACTTTTAACAGGCTTATAACGTATCAACGGCAGACAGAGACCCAATCATATTTATGCAATCCAAACGGGCATTTTGAACCTTGTGAATAAGCCAGAGAGACTTATTTTTTATAATTCCTATTTAGGATTGTCTACTTTTTTTCCACAGAGGTTAATATTTCTTAGAACCTGGCACATCTGTATGCTAAAGTACAAATACTTGAAAATTAGAGAATGTAGTATGTTGATGTTGAAGAATGCTGTCTATCTATCTGCTGTGTTTGGTTTGTTTGCCTTTTTTTGTTTGTCTGTTTTTTTTAGCATGCTTCCCATTTCTGAATTATGGGAAAATTCTTGACACATGGCCTTGCATTGAAGTTATGTATACGATTTTATGTGCCAGTGATAAAAAAAAAAGAAGGTATTTTTGATAACGGTTTTCAGTAAGGGAAATGGAGGCCGTGCTCGGTGGCGTTAGATAGATATGTGAATGTTAAAGCTTGGTAGAGAAGCACCCTTAAGCTGGGTTTACACTGTATGATTATCAGAGTTTTTGTCGTTGAGAAAAAAAAAACGTACACGGTGAAAGAATCCGGCGAAGTCGTTGCGGCACATTTAGCGCCGCTGCATCCGAAGACAGGTGGCGAAATGTTTGAGTAGAATCTTAGAAAGATGCCTAGAATCTTTTACGAAGAGCTCAATGGATAGCTACAAATACGTCAGTAGCAGCGTCGGATCGTAAACAAAACATGCTAATGGAAAAAAAAAACATCTTTATTACCTCAAGCTCACTTCGAAGACTGTTTTTCTGTTTTTCCGCTTAAGCCTGGATCGCTCGGCTCGGCTCGGCTCGGCTCAGCTCGTCCACGTATGCAGAACGTAGACGTTTTCCTTAATTGCAGGTCTATAGCTAGAGAAACTTCCTTTGAGATAGAAGATTCTTCTTGGCCAGCATCTCGTGACAGAATCGTACAGTGTAAAAGAGGCTTTTTCCTGTATCACTGCCCTGGATGACCAACCCAGCAAGCACTCTTTTACTTCCTACAATGAATGACAAACCTAACGTGTAGAAGATTTGTTATTTTGTACCAATGATGCACTAGGTATATAGCCTGCTACACCTTGTATGATGCAAATTAAACTGATTTATACGGTTCCTTGTCTTGTCCTGTCTTTTTTTTTATATGGAATTTATAATATTCACTATATTCAATTTCTTTTGTCACTTGGGGCATCTCAGAAAGATGAACAAACAAGCACTTGGGGCATCTCAGAGAGCAGAAATCATCATTTACTTTCAATATAAAAACATCCATCCATCCTGTATACCCACTTTATTCCTAATTAGGGTCATGGGGATCTGCTGGAGCCTATCCCAGCACACATTGGGCAAAAGGCAGGAGTATACCCTGGACAGGTCACCAGTCCATTACAGGGACACATATAGACAGACAACCACACACACAGGCAATTTAGAATTACCAATCAACCTAACGTACATGTTTTTGGGCTGTGGGAGGAAACCGGAGTACCCAGGGTAAGCCCATGCAGCCTGTTCAAACCCAGGATTTGAACCCAGGACCTTCTTGCTGTGAGGCAACAGTCTGCACCACTAAGCCACCATGCTGTCCCAAGATAGAAACATTTGTGGGGGGTTTTCAGAACTTTTTTTATCAATATATCACCCCTAGTAGGCTAGAGAAAAACAGAAATACTTAAAAACACTACTTGAGTGTCTACATTCATTTTGAGCTTCATTTGAAGCACCACTGTAGAGTAAGACGTGACAAAGGTAATTCAGTGTTGAACAAAATTCAATTTTTTTGGCCTCTGGGGAAAAAGAGTTTATTACAGTTGAACCTCGGCATACAAATACCCTCCCTTATGAATATTCACCTCAAGAATTAAAATTTTGCAAAGAATTTGCATTGGCATAGAAGCCGAAGTTGCATGTGCGTCCAGGAGCCGTTCAAAACTTGTTTGAAAGCCAAGCAAAGCCAACCAAAGTGAGTTTACCAATTTCTTTTAAGTCAGCAAAGCTGTTTCGAAGAGTCAACCCATGATACCAACGTTACCTTGTAAAGCTATGTGATTTTTCAGCTATTTTTTGTTGGTGGCGTGGGTGGCCGCTCCATCCATCCATGGATGCCTTCATGCATGCATCCATCCATCCATCCATCCATCCATCCTTTCATCTATTTTTAGCCCAAGCTTGGTGGCATGACTTCCTGTGAGGACCCTTGACATGGAATGCTTGGCTTGGGTCAGTTCTTTTTAAGCAGCCATACAGTTTATGCTTCGTATTGCTAATATTTTAGGTGGCTAGAACGGATTATCTGCATTTACATTATTTCTTATGGGAAAATTAATTTCACAATACAAATTTTCACCTTAAGAACTCGTCTCCAGAGCCAATTAAATTTGTTTTTTTATCTTTTCATGCTCTATGAAAAGGTGTTTGTTTCGTGGTCAAGCATCGACACAAAAGCTTAAAATTTAATACTATAAGTCTTGTGGAACATGGGAACATGTTCTCTGGAGTGATGGATTACTGTCTGGGAGTCTAATGGAGAACATTATCTACCAGAATGCACTGGTCTAACAGTAAGATAATGTTCTGCGGCTGTGTTTCAGGGTTTGGGCCTCTGAGTTCAGGTGAATGTTAATGCTAATGATACAGCATAGAAAGACATTTGTAGACAGTTGTATACTTCTACCTTTGTGTCTCGTCCCAGAAGAGGCTGTTAAAGCTTGTTATAGCTGGTAAAGTGTCAGGGAGCAGACCTGTATTAATGCCTGTGGTTTTGAAATGGGATGTCCAACAAGCTCATATAGGTGTGATGGTGTGGTGTATAAATAATTTATTATTATTATTATTATTGTTATTATTATTATTATTATTATTATTATTGTTGTTGTTGTTGTTGTTGTTGTTGTTGTTATTAGTTTTTATGTAATTATTTATTTTTATTATTTTGTCTATTTTTTATTTATTTTTTATTTTTTTGCTGTTTAATGTATCTCTTAAATTTATCATACTGTAAATAATGAAAACTCAGTGAAAAGATATTTAATGAATAATTAATGAATAATTTGTATTCATGATTCTACAGCCATATTTTAGAGCAATTATAGAGCACTGTTGTTTTTTCTTCCTTTAAAACATTTTTTAAGTCGTCACTGTCCACCTCACTTTGAATATACACATGAGTATATACACTGTATTGTCAAAGATTTTGGGACACCCGTCCAAACCATCAAATTCAGGTGTTGTTTTTCAAGGGTTGGACTCGGCCCCTTAGTTCCAGTGAAAGGAACTCTTAATGCT
The DNA here is from genome assembly GCF_019097595.1 of Hemibagrus wyckioides. Classification (NCBI taxonomy): domain Eukaryota; kingdom Metazoa; phylum Chordata; class Actinopteri; order Siluriformes; family Bagridae; genus Hemibagrus; species Hemibagrus wyckioides. The sequence continues at coordinate 4,203,375 of NC_080732.1, read as the reverse complement.
TCAGCTTCATACCAAGACATTTTGGATAATTTCATGCTCCCAACTTTGTTGGGGATGACCCCTTCCTGTTCCAACATGACTGCACACCAGTGTACAAAGCAAGGTCCATAAAGACATGGATAAGTCCTGACCTCAACCCAATAGAACACCTTTGGGATGAATTAGAGCAGAGACTGCGAGCCAGACCTTCTCGTCCAACATCAGTGCCTGACCTCACAAATGCGCTTCTAGAGAGGAATGGTCAATAAACACACTCTTAAACCTTGTGGAAAGCCTTCCCAGAGGAGTTGAAGCTGTTATAGCTGCAAAGGACAACTCTATATTACATTTATGTGCATGTATAGGCAGATGTCCCAAAACCTTTGGCAATACAGTGTATGTATATTCGTTTCTGTTTTAATTTCAGAATTCTAATATGGTCCTGTTTGTTTATAAGGGCATATTTATGTCCACTGTATCACATATTAACCTGGATGTTGCCCCAGGGGTGTGTAAACTTTTGCACCACCCATTTCTATATCAGTCGATCGTCTTTTACGTAACGATCCTAATTGATTGTTAAACCTAGTTTGTTTGCTGTGGCGAGACACTTTTCAGTGAAAACAGCTATAAACTGACATCACTTTGAACACTTCTAGTTGTTGCCATGGCAGCAGTGAAGTCAGAAAATAAAAAGGGAAAAAAAAGTCATTCTCTTCGCTCAGCACATTGGAAACACGCAGAATAAATTCCATCTCCGAATTTTGAAAAACGTGATCTTGATAAAATCCTTGATCATGCTTCACCTCTAAACTTGGTGCTGTTCCTAAATAGGCTGTAAATTTGTTTAATCTGTTTAAAACCGTTCAGTTCTGGGAAACATGAGAGTCCAGCTGTTTTGTTTCTGGGCAAGAATTTCAGTGGAAAAGATTTGTTCGTATCTGAACGGAATCCAAGTCACACTTGGTCTTTAACCCAGGCTCCACCACTGCTGACATATTTTACAACAATCACACATTCGTGTGACATTCACTGTATACTCTGGAAGTTTTACTCCTCTTTAGAGTCAGTTAAACCCCACGGTTTCTCCTTCAGCCTGACAGATGTTGTTTTCAGAGCTGACGCTATTGAGATTTCAGCAGCTCTTGTTTCATGCCTCAAGTTCTTCGAGTTGTAATGATCTTGGCTTTTCTTGGAAAGGTCACCACGGCCTTAAGTAAACGGAAATCAGCTGGATACACCTTCCTCTGTACACGATAAGATTTACCCAAACTGATTTTGAACTTCTAAACTTCTACCAGGAACCAATCCCTGCAGGATCTCCATCGTCTTCCTTTTTGATCGTTTGAGTAATTGCTCATAAATATAATATATTACAGTGGAACCTCCCTTATGAATTTTCGCCTTAAGAATTGAAATTTTGCCAAAAATTATCATTGGCTACAAAGCATCTCACTAGGTAACATGATTTTTGTTCCTGGGTAGTGAATGACATTTTCCCAATTACTCTTGATGGAAAATGATTTAAAAAAATAGCCATTAAGCCCCTTGAAGTTTGGGTTTGGGCTTTTAAGAGAACGAAAACCTCAAAATTAGCCCATTTTACTAAAAAAACTGCCTAAAACTAACCCAAAGTTTCATGGCTGAGATGTTTGGTTTTTTTTCACTTTATTTGGGTTTCAAAGAATGGGGAAATAACACTTATTTCCCAGGAACAAGAAAAAAGTAAAAATTTGTTACATAGTGTTTTCGGCATACGAGCTAACTGAACCATGTGTCGACTAAGTTGCCCTTCAAAACTTGTTTGCGTCGGTGGGAAGCCAAGCAAAGCGAGTTTATGAATTTTACAAAAAAAAAAAATTTCAGTCAGCGAAAGCTGTTTCAAAAGAGTCAACCCGCGATACCAACGTCGCCTTCGGCATGCGTTCAAAAGCTAGGTGATTTTTTTTTCTGGACAGATTGGTGGCGTGGGTGTGGTCTGTTCTATTTTTAGCCCAAGCTTGGTGGCATGACTTCCTGTGAGGACCCTTGACATGGAATGCTTGGCTTGGGTCAGTTCTTTGTAAGCAGCCATACAGTTTACACACGCTTCGTATTGCTAATATTTTTTGGGTGGCTGGAACGGATCATCTGCATTTACATTATTTCTTATGGGAAAATTTGTTTCGCAATACAGATTTTCGCCTCCAGAACCAATTAAATTCGTATGCCGAGGTTCCACTGTATAACCGGGGTGTGTGTAAATGACCTCATGACAGATCGACATACAGCAGCTTGGTGCTCGTTTTTGAGGGCAGACCCATTAATTCCGACAGGAGCGTGAGATCACCAGGCCGGTGCCAGCATCCTACCATGCTGGCTCTCTCCAAACCCTAACACAGCTTTTAAGCAGGATGTGGGTTTTGAGAAGCCTCAGCGTGTCTACTTTTCCGAAAACAGGGTCATGAAAAATGGCTGTGATTGAACGATTATCAGTCTCCTGTGTCAAAAAAAAAAGACGGCAATTTTATTAAGTGTGGTATTCGTACCATCTCAGTCAGGTATTTCCCCCAGAATGTTTAGACTGGTGTTAGAAATGACGGATATGGTTCGGGGGTTAGGAGAACATACCTCACTTTGGATCGCCGTTATTAGTCGTAACTGTTTGCATATGTGCCATTCTAACAAGTCACTGATTTACTGCTTCCCTTTGCCTGACTCTGAAGCATCATGTTCCTGTTTTAAGCGAACAGAACCGAGCTAGATGTTATTTTCAGTTCATCTCCATGGAAGTTAATACTTTTATTGCCTTCTTCTGAATGACTTTGGCTTTGATTGCGAGTAAAAATCGAGTATAATGGGGGATAGTTCTAGATTTATCCAAAGCAACACTCAGCGTATTTGATTTGATTTAAAAATTGTTTCCTCTGCAGAGGAGGTCAAAGCACCAAGACGAAATAAACGGGCAGAAGTATAGCTGCAAAATCTTTTTTGAAGTTAATGTGGAAACGTAGAAACTCGTTACGTTTTTTTAAAGAAAGAAATGCAGATGTTTTCTTTCAACTTGAAGAATGTCTGTAGGTGGATTAGCTTGTTCTAAATTGCCCCTAGGTGTAAATGATGCTCTATGACGAGATCCATGGAGTATTCTTACCTCGAAAATATTCCCAGGGTTGCCTTCCCAGGATGAAGCAGTTACTGAAGAGGAGTGATGGAATGCAATCATATAAGAAACATTTACAAAAGAAGAAGCCTTTATAATCGCCACACATACATTACAGCACCGTGGCATTCTTTTCAGAGCACAGGGGCAGCTATGATGCGGCACCCCTGGAAAAGAGACAGTTAAGGGCCTTGCTCAGTTGCCGAACTGTGGCAGCTTGGCAGTGCTGGATCTTCAACCCTGACCAGAAGAAGAAGCCTTTATTATCAGCCACACATATTACAGCAGAATTTTTTCTTTGCGTATCCCAGCTGAGGTCAGAGGGACAGCTAAGATAGAGCACTGCTGGAGCAGGATCTAAGGGCCTTGCTCAAAATGCCCAACAGAAGCAGCTTGGCAGTGCTGGACCCTTGAACCCTGCCCTCCTCTCAACCTTTGGACCTTATGTAAAGTAAAGTATTTCAAATTCATACTTCTGCTTTTATTAGTCTCCAAAATGATTTTAATGCTGATTATCTCTTCCAAATGCCTCCACAGTATGTCCTCTGTTTACTGCTCTCTCCCTCTCTCTCTCTCTCTCTCTCTCTCTTTTGTGCTTTCTCTCTCTCTCTTGCTCTCTCTCTCTCTCTCTCTCTTGCTTTCTCTCTCTTGCGTTCCCTCTCGCTCTCTCTCTCTCTCTCTCTCTCTCTCTCTCTCTCTCTCTTTTTGTTGGTCTGTCTCTTTCTTTTTCTCTTTGTTTGTCTGTCTGTCTCTCTCTCTCTCTCTATTTCTCTCTTTCTCTTATTCTTTCTCTTTCTCTCTGTCTCCCTCTCTCTCTCAATCTCTCTCTCTCTCTCTCTCTCTCTCTCTCTCTCTCTCTCTGCCGTAAACTTAAGAGGAATCCTTTCAAAGACCACAGGCCACCCACACCCAAGATCAGCGCACAGACGTGAAGCACCATATTTGTGGTCAGCTGACTTGCCTGGCCTCTGTATTTATTGCTGAAATCTGTCGTGTTAATCCAGACATAATGCACGTATAAATCTACGAGTTATGCTTTGAAGACGTGCACGTGACCTGCTGGCCTCGTTCTGCTCCATGAAGCCAGTGTGCGCTGTAACGCCCAGCTCTTCGGGGTCAAACCCAGCTCTTATGATGGTGTGGGGAAAGATCGATTTCACCTGCTTCATGAAACGCCCTTTGAGCTGAGGCCTTTTGGACTTGGCTGAATGCTTGGAGAACGCAGCAAAACTTCCAAGCAGATGTTTCGAACCATGCAATGTGAATCGGAAACCAAAGTCTGGCCTCTGAACGTTTTTTTGGATAAATTCTCAATTCTAGTACTGTTCTCATTTCCCATCAAACCTGGCTGAAGAAAATGATGAATTCTGGGATGGCTGCAGATGTGTCGCTTGTCTGGGTAACGTGAAGTACTGAGCAGACGGCAAGGTTTGATCCTGAGTTCAACCCACAGCATGTGTAAACATCCGAAAACAGCATGTAGAATCGGAGAAGTTTGTCAACAAACAGAGCACAGGAACCAGCTGGGGATCTGCCATCAGTTCAGCCCCGATGTTCTGTTCACTACATGCTTCTTCAAGGGCTCTTTTCTTTAGGAAAAGTTATAGTTTATAGTCTTTTCTGCTGTAAGATTCTACACAGACCAAGCAAAGGACATCCTCTGGTAAGGATTTCAGATATTTTTTAACTGCCCCACTGTTACTTCCTCTATATTTTCCACTCAGACCATTCAGGTTTTAAATATAAGGGAAAAAAATGATATAATAATAAATGCTAATATAATAATATGAATAATTTATATATAAATATAAATATATATTTAAAATATATATTTAAAATATAAATTTTATATATACATATATGTATATATATATATATATATATATATATATATATATATATATATATATATATATATATATATATATATAGAACATTTTTATTAATTTAATTCCTAGACTAGGCTTGAGACCAAATCCTGAAATCTTGCTTTCTTATTTATTTATTATTTTAGTTGTTTTTTTGTGTGGGAAAGCATTCCTTGCCAAATCAAAGCCACATTCAATGTCTCAGTCCTGAATCGCTGAGTGATAAGTGTGTTTACAGTATAAGTGATTACAGGATTTATTAACTTATTCCTCAGTAACTGCTCGGTCAGGGTCACGGTGGTTTTAATTCGGCGTCTAGAATGTTTCGATTTTGAGAAATAGAACCAGCGACATTTGTTTTGAAAAATGTGTTTCTAATTTTTTGTTTAACAGTCAAACATGCAAACGTTCATATTTAATTAGAAATAAACAAACAAACAAATGAATTATTTCTTCTGCTACTACTACTACTAATAAAAAAAAATAATAATAATAGTAATAATAAAAACAGCTTTTTTGCTTAGGCCACACCCACTTTTGGGTTCGAATCTGAATACACATACAGATATGAGATAGATAGATAGATAGATAGATAGATAGATAGATAGATAGATAGATAGATAGATAGATAGATAGATAGACAGACAGACAGACAGACAGGTGGATGGATGGAGGGACAGACGGACAGATAGATAGACAGACAGCCAGGTAGATAGATAGATAGATAGATAGATAGATAGATAGATAGATAGATAGATAGATAGATAGATAGATAGATAGACAGACAGACAGACAGGTGGATGGATGGAGGGACAGACGGACAGATAGATAGACAGACAGCCAGGTAGATAGATAGATAGATAGATAGATAGATAGATAGATAGATAGATAGATAGATAGATAGATAGATAGATAGATAGATAGATAGACGGACAAACAGGCAGATAGTCACCTATAACTGCTCCACTTGTAAAGACTTCACAAAGGTTCACCTCGACCTGCTGAGAGAGTTTTATGACTTTCTTAGTGGAAGGTTTAGATAATATTGAGCCTAGCCTGATTTAGTGTGGATTTAGGATGGATTTCTAAACCGCATGCTATTTCTTCTTCTAACTCTAAAGGAGTGAATTTCATAAAACCTGAGCTTATTAGGAAAGTTGAATTCTAACTAGTTGCATTTTTCTCTGCTTAATGAGAACAGACATCATGCTACAAAAAAAAAAAGTCTTCTTAAATGTACAGAATATAGACGCCGCTGCAGGACATCTTGTACTTGTAAAGATACACACTCTGTCGTAGTTTACTAAAGCATCGTGTGGTTTTGCACAGAGCCATACACTTCTACTGGGGCTAGAGGAGGATCTGTCATGTTTACTTCCATCACTGCTAATAACATTTCTGTCAAGAATTCTGCTGAATCCTACCTGATCAACACTGCACATCTCTCCAGCTTGTAATCTCACTGAGAAAATAGAGCAAACACGCCTCGGCTGTATTGCTGTGGGGTCTGTAAGTCAGCCTTAATGATCTTATTAAATTGCATCATTCATCATGCAAATATCCCACCATTTGAATTCATGTTGAACTAATTACTAAGTGACTTTGCCTACAGCTCTACACAGACGAAACAGGATGTTTACATGGGCGCTTGGAGTTAAAAACACAATCATCTCCTTCCAGAACATCATTATGTAGACTTTATTCAAACAAAACTGTTACATTATTGAAAGAAAAACATTTTATGGACAGAAAATATTATCTGGCATTTTGGAAACGTGGAAAATGTTTGCTGCGTCTAATAGATTCATTCCAGACTCTTATCTTTTTTAATAATATTGGCTCATCAGTGGCCCAGATGGAAGAATCTGTTCATTCATTCATCTTTAGCAAAAACCTATCCTGATCATTCTGAATCCAGAGGCTGATCTGAATGTTTTTTAGAACTCTAAACAGACAGAGGAACCTGAATTTCGGATCTGACTTGGGACTCTGAAGCTATGAGGCAGCAACGGAAACCTGTTTTTATTTCAGTTGAACTTTTTATAGATAGATAGATAGATCAGGCATAATATTATCACCACTGAGAGGTCAAGTGAATAACACTGATGATCTCCTCATCATGGCACCTGTTAGTGGGTGGGATATATTAAGCAGAAAGTCAGCATTTTATCCTCAAAGTTGATGTGTTAGAAGCAGGAAAAATGGACAAGCGTAAGGATTCGAGGGCCAAATTGTGGTGGCTAGACCACTGGATCAGAGCATCTCCAAAACTGCAGCTCTTGTGGGGTGTTCCTGGTCTGCAGTGGTCAGTATCTATCAAAAGTGGTCCAAGGAAGGAACAGTGGTGAACCGGCGACAGGGTCATGGGCGGCCAAGGCTCACTGATGAACATGTGGAAGTGAAGGCTGGCCCGTGTGATCCGATCCAACAGACGAGCTACTGTTGCTCAAACTGCTGAAGAAGAAGTTAATGCTGGCTCTGATAGAAAGGTGTCAGAATACACAGTGCAGGACGGGTCAGGGCTGCTTTAGCAGCAAAAGGGGGACCAACACAATATTAGGCAGGTGGTCATATTGTTATGCCTGACTGGTGTAGATAGATATTTACATTTGTGGACAGTCTTCTTTACTCGTAAAACCCCATTTTAGGTCCTTATTAAGCGCCGCATGGGATTTTGGGTAAGAGATAGAGTCTTGTGTGGCGCTTAGAGGGCGCTCGTGGGCACCGCTACGGCCTCGCACGCGCGCACAACTCACACACAGGACATTTCTATGCTAAGACCGCGCGCGCGCGCGACATCTTCTTACCGGCTCCCAACCCGGAAGTAGGAAATTTATGAGGCGCACTGAATGGTGTTAATGAATGTCTCGAAAATAGCCTCTTTCCACTAATTAACTCATCCCAAATTAACCCAGACGAAAGGAGAGAGAGGAAGAAATCAATAGCAAGCTCCAGTGAGGTCGATTTAATGAAAGAAGTTAAATATAGTTAGGTTTTTTTTTTTTATCTAGCTGTAGGGTAGAAACTCATCACACAGCTCTCATTAAACTCATTAAGACATTAATGGGCTTCAGACGTCTGTTTAAGCAGGTAAGTGATACAACACTAACTCAATTAGCCATTTTCTTTATTGCACAGTCAGCTTTAAAATCATTGCTGTTTCTAATGCTTAAATAAAGTCTTTTCTTTCTCCTAACCTCACATCACTGTTTCATATTAAACCTGCAAAAACAGCTGCCACCTTAACATAGCAACATTTTTCTTTAATTAATTCATGAATCTGTTTATTTATTTATCTATTTGTTTGTTTGTTTTGGTAATTTAATGTAGAAACTCATTTTTTTTAAAAAAATTAATGAATTAATTCTCATTCTAATCTATTTGTTTGTTTGTTTTTTGGTAATTTAATGTAGGAACTCATTTAAAAAAAAATCTATGTATTTATTTATTTGTCTATTTGTTTGTTTTTTGGTAATTTAACAAACTCCATTTAAAACAATTTTTTTATCTTTTTGTTTGCCTATTTATCTGTTTGTGTATCTATTTGTTTGGTTGTTTTTTTTTCTGGTAATTTAATGTAGAAACTCATTTAAAAAATAATCTGTACTTATTTATCTATCTATTTGTTTGGTTGTTTTTTGGTAATTTAACAGAAAAAAAATAATTAACTAATTCTAATCTCTTTCTATTTATCTATTTGTTTGGTTGTTTTTTCATAAATTTAATGTAGTATCTCATTTAAAAAAATTATCTATCTATTTTGTGGTCATTTAACAAACTTATTTTTAAAAAAAGAATTAATTTATTTATATATTTATCTATTTGTGTATCTGTTTGGCTGATTTTTGGTAATTTAATGTAGAAACTTATTTTTTTAAAAAAACAATGTCTATTTATTTATCTTTATTTATGTTTGTTTTTTTGTAATTTAATGTAGAAACTAATTTTTACATTTAATTCATTTTATTTGTCTATTTATCTGTCTATTTATCTGTTTATCTATTTCGTTTTTTTTTGGTATTTAAATGTAGAAACTCATTTAAAAAAAATCTATCCATTTATTTATTTATATATTTGTTTATTGGTAGTTTAGCATAACAAAAATTAATTAATGAATCAATCTATATTTATGGATTTTAGTTTCTGTAATCATGTAGATTATAGCAGCTCTAAACAAATTTTCAATCAACTTTAAAAAAAAAAAAAAAAAAAAAATATTTACGTTTACAGCTTTTGGCAGACACCCTTATCCAGAGTGACTTACATTTTTATCTCATTTTTATACAACTCAACAATTGAGGGTTTAGGGCCTTGCTCAAGGGCCCAGCAGTGGCAGCTTGATGGACCTGGGAGTCGAACTTAACCACTAAGATACCACTTCCCCCATAAATGAATGTGATTAAGTCAAACTCCTATTCTGAAGACTCTAAAGTGGTGGAAAACCTACTGACTCAATGACTGAATAAAGCGCAATAAACGTCTCATTGAAAACTTCACCAAATTAGGCCAAGTCCCTATGAATGGGTTGTTACTATGGAAACAGGAGGTTCAGCGGTAGGGATTTTTCAGTCAGAGCTGCTGTCATAGAAAAATGAATCACCGCTTTCTGACCAATCAGCTTTGGGAATTTGATGACAATGTAGTCTGGTCATTTTTATATTGCTTTTATGATGTCCTCTGCCTCCTGGTGGTCCAGCGGCAGGATCCTGCACTCTGATTGCCGCGGCCAGGGTTCGATTCCCGGGCAGGGCACAACCCATCCACCGAAGAGTTAACTCTCAGTGCCGGGCCCAAGCCCGGATAAAAAATGGGAGGGTTGCGACAGGAAGGGCACCCGGAATAAAACCTGTGCCAAAATCATGTGCATCAATTTATCCACTACAAAACAGCAGACCATGACATTGTGCGGGACAAACGCTAAGATAAAAAAATTATGACCTCTGGAAGAGGGAAGTTCAGAAGTTGGCATTTCACAGTGTCTTCAGGTCATCACTACGCTGAGCTCTGCTTTCTGCTCTACTTAGAAGAATAGATTTTTTTTTTTTTCCCCTTCTGCTGAGAAACTTTTTAAACACGCCTTACATAACGTTTCCCCAGACGTTGTGCTGCGTGACCCCTTGCAAGCGATTTACCAGAATTTCTTAGTCATTGTGTGTTTGATGGTACAGCGAGCGGACTGGGAAAGGGCTCTGGCGGTTTTTGGTGTTATCCTGAGAAACTGATTGTGAAGACTGCAAATCATGGAAGCTCTTATGAGAAATGAATAAGCGGAGCAGAATTGCTTGGATAAATAAGTCGCCTGGGAGCGATGCACTTAGAGCCGTCTGTTTGAGCGTTCCGCAGATAAGCCATTAGTTAGAACAATGCATGGAGACCGTTCCAGCGGCCAGCTTTCGCGTCTTGCCAGTCTTTTCGCTTTTTCTAAGGAAGTGTTTTGGAAAAAGTGCTTCACCTGATGAGTGTGAGCGATCATTCTGCCATGTCTTTAAGTGTGTGAACCTGCTCAGGATCACAACACACTCGGATTGTTTATTCCAGGAAAAGTAGATTTGAAGCCAAAGCGAGGAAAAGGTCAAAATGCGTGCAATAACATCCCCAGTGCTTTCTTTCTTTCTTTCTTTCTTTCTTTACTACACAGTTGTATCAGGCCACGGAATTGTTGAACCTCCCCACCCCCGACATCAGTGTGTGTATGTTTGCGTGTGTGTGTGACCACATTATGGCAAGTACCCAGTGTGAACTCAATGGTGTGGGTTTATGGCTGTGGTGAGTGACCAATATGTGGTCAAAGGGTGCTTTACAGGGCTGTGTGTGTGTTTGTATATGTGCAAATGTATTTGTGTGTGTAATTATGTGAATGTGTTTATTTTTCTTTGTGAGAGTGTGTGTGTGTGCGTCTAAGTTTTTGTGTTTGTGTCTCCGCTTTGTGTATCCGAGTTCCATTCGAGTGTGTGTTTGTGTTTGTGATTGGATGTGTGTCTTTGTGCAAGTCTTTTTGTGTGTTTTTGTTTGCATGCTTGTGTTTTTGTCTCTGCATGGGAGTTTGTGTGCAGTTAGTTCCTACAGTTGGATTGTGTGTGTGTGTGCTTCTGTTGGTATATGTTGTCTTTGTGTGAGAGTTTGTGGTGGGATGAGTGTGTGTGTGTGAGATGACTAAACTGTAGATGTTGTAAACTGTGTAATTCTGTGGAAGGATTTTTAGGCTTCCTCATGGTTTCTAGTCGAGTTCTGCCCACACCTCAGTCTGTCTCCCAAACCAAAACCCAGTGATGAGATTCTTGGGAAAATTTCAGCATTGTCCTTCATGCACTTTTGTTGCATTTGTGTTCACACAGGGTTTCAACCTCTAAAGTAAACAGGTGCTGGAAAAATTTTTATTGACACAGCAGGTAAAGTTTCATTTGATTTTGAACCAGAAATAGAATCCAAGTCCATTATATTGTGGTACCTGGTACTAATATTGGACAGCATCATTTAAATATTTTTTATTCATTAACGAATACGAATATTATAACGAATATTTTTTTGTAGCATGTGACCGAAATAGCATCTACTCAGAAATTGCGGAGAAAATTAGGAAGTCATGATTAACCCTAAACCTCAAAAATCCCCATTTTGTCTGTTGATGAGCATTTGTCTGTCTTTGTCCAGATGTTCAGCACATCACCTTCCAGATGTTTCTTCCAATGTGGTGTTTATTAGTGGGTTTACTGTGAGTTAAAGAACAATACCAGGGAGTAAGGTGAGTAAAAGGTTATTAGGCTTAACAAAGAGGTTTCATCTGTCATTGACCCGGACAGGACTCGGACTGAAGTTATGATTAGATGATTGATGAAGCATGACGAGCAAAATCCTTTCAAAATGGAGATTTTTTTTTAAAGTGGCTGTTAAACTGCCAAAGGTATGGTCAGTTTGGGAGAAAAGTGGAAAAAAAATTGTGGTTTTTAAACTTTTCAAGCCAGTTGCTCATGTGAATACGACCTATTTGGATTTCCATCGTGCGGCCCACCTTTCCATCGTGCAGCTCTGCAAATAAATCACTCTAATTGTCTTAGGTCACTGGTGGAACACGATCCACTAACAGCATGTCGATCCTCCATGTTCAGAAAGCTTTGGTGAAATTTCAGCTGCTTGTCCCAGACCTGGAGTCCTACGTTGTCCCGGTGTCGATACACGAGTTCTCCTCATGATTGTTCTTCAAAGTCCTATTAGTCAGGGCTGTGCATGAGAACACGGCCACCGATGCTGGGTGAGACGGACCAACGGTTTCTACTTTTACTCATTCCTCAGGAAGAGGATATCCTTCAAATCAGATCCTGATTCAAAACAGGCTTTGTGATTCAGCGAGGCGATTACCAGCAGCACACGACGACTCAATTGTGTTACTGGCAATTAATTTTCAGTAGGGGGCTCGCAAGTGTTTTCAGCTGGCCTGCACCTGCAGCGTCTGACACGTCTCCTCAGTCCTGGCCAGATATGTGTGTTTTTGTGTAAACGATAGCTCCTGAGAGAAGGGAGTGGAACCGAGTGCATGAGGTTGTCAGGAAACGAGAACGTTCGGATTAACGGCTGCCGTGTGACCACCGAACGTCACACAGCTTTGCCTTTTCCTCATTTCAAGCCAGAAGTCTGATCTCAGTTTCTCCTGACGCTGACGAGACTCTGGATCTCTTCCCGTTCTGAAACAGCTTCATTTCCAGCTGATACCTCATCCAGTTATAACAGATGAATCTTCAGAGATGACCTCACCAAGCTTTTCTAAACAGCTTTTCTTTTCAAGTTAGCATTTAGGATTTCTCTTTTATTCTTTGCTTGAGCTTCAGTGCTCGTGACTCATCATCTTCTGTTGTCGTGGGTGGTCCCACATGGACATGTTGAAGATCTGAACTTTATGCCCAAGTCTTACCCTTGGTGCAGTGGAGAATCTCATCTGGATACTGTTGGTGTAGTCATGCCGACTGTACTGTGCTTAACCCACGAGTCCTATTCATAATCCTGAACATCCTTTCAACACGCTGTCTCACTGTACTGCTTGACTTTTACTCTTCCCCCGAATCCACATCGGACGACACATTGCGTAAACGTTGCTTCAAGACCACAGACTATCCACATTGGACGTGTCTCGGCTGTGTTTCCGTACTGGCTACTGGCAGGAGAAAGCGCAACAGTGCGCTCTAATCTGTTTTGGCAACTCCAGCGTTTAGTTATCTGTTGCGAGTAAGGGAATTTAAATTTCCAGCTATTTCATTTTTAACTGGTTTAATGGGTAATAATTAAAGGAATAAGTTCTGGTAGCACGTCACAGATTGGAGATTAAAGATAGCCCTTCAGCAGAAATAGAAGTTCAATTAATGGAGCTAGACCTGATCCAACCTGAACCCAAACTCTAACTTGTGAGATCCCATATTGTGTGTGTGTCCTGAGATGGGTTGGCCAGGGTATCCACTATGTTGTTCCCCGAGTCCCCAGTGTAGACTCCAGCTTCCCTGCAACCCTGTGTAAGATAAGTAAACAGTGGACGGATGGATGGCCCGACAGACAGACCGATGGATGGTCGGATGGATAAATGGATGGATAGTTGGATGGATGGATTGATGCCCGAAAAGATTGGCGGATGGCTGGACAGATGGACATTTGGATGGTCAGATGGATGGACAGACAGGCTGATGTATGGATGGATGCAGGAAAAAAGGTCGGATGGATGGTTGGATGGACGTATGGCTGGACAGACTGATGGATGGATGGTCGGAAGAATGAACGGACTGATGGATGGGTGGATGGACGGATGGACAGACGGATGGATGTATAATCCTGCTGTTAGGCATCACCTAAAAAAGATCAGGTTCCCTTTTAAGTCTGTTTTCTCTGAAGTTCTATTCGTCATCTCGCCGCTGTCACCCCTTGGCTTGTTCTCCACATGTGTTTCTGTCCAGCTGTTTTGCGCTGTGGCTTTTGTTTAAAGCGGTCCCCGAATCCAATCGAAGTGAATTTCTTAACGATTGACAAAACGAGTCATAAAAAGTGCTTGTTGGCTGCACGTCGGCTTTCCGGCCTTTTATTCCCTCGCAAATGAGATGTCAAAAACAGCTGTCTGAAAGGTCCCCTCTCTGCAGAGTCACGCAGATGAGTGTTTCATTCACCACTTTGATTTATTTGGACGTGGATTACTCGGACGGCGATGTTTATACGCCGCCTGACCTCGTCAAACTCTTCGGCGAGTCATCCGAGCCTCGAAAAAAAAACCCAGATGTCCAAACCCATTGGAGAAAGTACCTCTGGGTCTGTTAGAAGCCGAGCGAGAAATGACTCGAGACTTGTAGCAGCAGTGAAAATATACATGGGTCTAATGTTGCTTTCACAATCTGGACTCGTCAAGGTTGAACTCGCAATTAGCCTTCGTGAAGGAGGCCAAGCGACTGGTTGAGTCCAGCTGAAATTTTTGAAGGGTGCAGGTGCAGTTTGTAGGGAGGATTTACAAGAGACAGACTGGTTCATACAGATATCTGGAGCTCTGGATGCGAACAAATCTTGTATGACCTAACGTGTGAGACAAGTGAGGACATGAACGGAGAGTATTTTTTACGTGTTTGGCACTCGGACAGTTGCTGCTGTGAATGTGGGTGGAAGACGCTTCTCTTATCGGCATACCATTCCTGAGATAAGGCATGCCCTCCTCTCCTCACCCAATTTTCCTTAACCCACCCATTTGTTTTGTTGCTAAAGTGATGGTACACACTGCTGCTTCATGTGTCACTAAACAACGTACAGCAGCATTGATTTGATTTATCGTCTCTGAAGTCATTCCTTGGCACTTCTTTTCTCTCTAACCATCCTATCACGATACGGAAATTATTACGCTTTGCGGTCAAATATCTTTCTTAAATCTGAAGCCGCTTCGTCACCACCTCATTTTGCTTCAGAAAGCCAGGCAGAATCCTCTTCCAGAGGTTTTCAACGCAGCATGTGAAGAATAAAGCGTTCAGAAAGATTGAAGCTGATGAAACTCCGGCGCTGCTCACACGAGTAAATAGTTCTGGTTCTGGTTTCAGATCTCTCATGGTCACTCCAAACTCTTTTCTTTTAAAGTATCTGTGGTGGAATTGAATACTGTACATCAAGTTACCGGTTATTTCTAGTGGGTGGTGTTTATTACGTCTGTGTTCTAATGTCTGTAGATCTGAAGCAGTGATGATTTTTATTGCCCTTGGCTGATTTTTCTTCTTCTTCTTTTCTTGTCCAGCTGCGTTTTGTTGCATCATGCACAAGAGGAGTAACAAAAGGTCTGGGACTCTGCACTCAAACAACAGTTCAGCCAAAAACCTGAAATTTGCACAATTTTCCCTTTTTACCGCAAATCATATCACTCAGCCAAGACATCTTTAGTGTCCAATGTTTCCTAAAGTTTAGCTAACTAGTGAAAGGAGGCTTAGTAACCGGTTCCTTCATCAGACTTGGTAAATCATTTGCAGAAGCCTTTACATTAGAGAGATACAAATAGTATTCAGGAAAATCCATTTTCTTTGCAAAATATTCGTTATTCTACCCAGGTCTCCTCAGTTTGCACAAAAAGTGATTAAATTGTGAAAAGTGAACCTCAGCTTCGATAAATAATTGGTGTTGATTGATTTAGGTTTTGGGTAAACGGTTGTGCCGTCAAGATTAAATTGCGCATTTGTTTCACTGAATTGAAAAAAAAATTGTTATATACCGTTACATACACTATTGCCAAAAGTTTTGGAATGTCTGCCTTTCCATGCACATGAATGTAATCTGGAGTTGGCCCGCCCTTTGCAGCTATAACCGCTTCAACCCTTCTGGGAATTCTTTCCACAAGGTTTAGGAGTGTGTTTATGGGAATTTTTGACCATGTCTTGGTATGCTGAAGCATTAAGAGTTCCTTTCACTGGAACTAAGGGGCCGAGCCCAACCCCCGAATTCAATGATTTGGAGGGGTGTCCCAAAACTTTTGGCAATGTAGTCTATTAGTGATGTGTAAGAAAGGAATGAACACAGGACCATAAATTAAAATTAAGACACGACAAAAGAAAAATCAGTGAAATATTATTTCTATAAATAAGCTGTTGTCCCAAAGCAGCTTTAGAGAAATCTGGAAATAAAATTTGAATGAATATTTTTTTTTTATGTATGTTCATGTTAAAAAGGTGTAAAAAAAAAAATAATTAAAAAACAAATCTTGATAAATGTAATTTTTAGCTTGATTATTTTTATCTGAACATTAGTATTTATTCAATTTTATTTGGATTTTCACCCAAGATGAGATTTAAAAATTTTTTTTAAAGTGATTATTCAAATTCTAGATATTAATAACGATATTCGTCATTATTTCAGATAAGGCTGTAAGTGTTAAAAATTGATGAAGGGGGGGTTTGCTGCATTTAAAATTCACACATCGGTTCTACCTGATTGTATTGAGTAACATCCACACAACTAGTTTTTATTCATTCAGCATTATTCGATCACTTTCTCCACTGCACTATTTTACAGTGGCTGTAAAAAAAAAATAAAAAAAAATTCACACATCTGTACTTTACTCACAATATTCACTGTTTTACCAAAGATCTACTTTTTAAAATGCATTTTTGTATTTTTTCATATACTTTCTTCCCTTTCCCACAGTTAATTCTGTGTTTTTTAATGAATGAATGGATTAATTAATTAATAATTTTTATTTTTTGAATTAATGTATTTATTTATTTATTTTTATTATTTATTTATTTATTTGGTTGCAATTGTATTCCAGGTACATTACTTTTTTACTTTATTACTTTTTTTTTCTTTAATTTATTCTCATTTATTCTATATTTTTATTCTAGTTTATTCTTTATTCTAGTTTATTTATTTATTTGTTTGTTTTTAATTAAAAGCATTGCCCTGCATGACGTGGTGCGTATAGTTGTGTATGGTGGCAAATCAAATTTGAATTAGAGTTTAATTCTATTGTTCGAGTCCTCGTGAGAGTTCACATGAATCTGATCATTCAGTCACATTTTGTTTAGAAACGTTATCAATTTATATGTAATATTTATTTCTTAAATCAGACTCTGCACTTCTTTTTTTTTCCTCTCAATCTAGTGGTCTATGGAGCAGCGTTCCACAAGAGGGCACAGCCGATATGACTTTAAACCACATCCATGCTCTCAGATTTCGTGCGTCCGCTGATGACACGTTGGTTGGGAATTTTCCCGCTATTAGGAACGGCTCTGTCCAACCAGTTTTACGGGAAAAGGCATCGCCTATTAATCCGTGTGCCGGTAACGGCTCTGCGTCCTCGAAGGCTGTTTATGACCGCTGATCCCTAACAGTGAAAGCTGTGTCTAATCATTCTGTGTCTCTCGCATGCTGTGACAAACATCTAAGAGATCACTGGCTACTGACGCTTTCCTCTGACTGTCACTGTTAGGATTTTACAGCTTCTGTTAACGTGTTGCTCGTTATTTCTGAACTTAATGAGCGAACCGTCAGACTTGGAAAGTTTAATTTTTTTTTTTTTTTTTTTTTTTTTTTTTTTTTTTTTTTTTTAAGCGCGCGGATTTCCGCTGTTTGTATGACGCAGGCGCACATCTGAGAGCCATTTCCTTTATAAGAAGGCTAAAAGTATGTCTTTAATTCTCACTTTTGGCATTAGAAGGCATTAATTTGAGCGGAGGCCGCCGCTGATTGCGCTCTCTCCACTGCCGAGCTAATTGATACTCAGGGCTAAAAGGAGGGTAAAGTAAACACGGGACAGCTGCGTCGCCGCTTCAGCACGGACCAGGCTTCCCATAATGCCCTTCCTGTGAGGTCAGAGGATGGCCACACAAAAGCAATATTTGCCCAATCCATCCAAGCAGAGCTGCTCAATTGGGAAGTTGAACTTTCCCATCGCTTTGCTTTGCTGGTCTTCTCTAAGGTTTGGGGGGGGGGGGTTGTGTATACGTGTGTGTGTACGGGGGGTGAATAATGCTTTCGAGTTGAATTGTTGACCCGGTGTGTGTGTGTGTGTGTTTGTATGTATTCACCTCTATGTTGGGACTTTGTGGGAACTGCTTCTAATTGAAAATTCTTGGATGTCTTGCCTTATTGTGAATGAATTAGGTTTTCTGTAAATTGTAAATGATTTTAAGCATCAAGTAGACAAGAATGAAAAGAATTTCTGCATTAACTGTACGTAACGGGTTGGACTGATTCCCCAAAACGTGAAGTGACGATAAATAAACACTTATAAGGCACGTGGTTTGTGTAAATCTGCGACAGCGTCATTGTCGGCCCTACTTGTTCAGGAAGTAACCTGCGGATGTGTTTAGGCTGATGATATCTTTAGGTTTCACAACAAATGTGTATGAATAGATGAAGTGCCTTACTGCACATAATAGCACCAACAATGGAAGAAAATAAAAAATGTGGTGATTCAGGTAGTTTGTGGTAACACAGGATGACCACTGGGGTTTAATAGAATGAAGTGAGTCTTGAATCGGTACCAGTGCTGTAGAGGTCCAGGAAGAATCACACTCGGACCCCAGCAAACGTGCCCTCTGGGTAAAACCATCTGATCTGGTCTGGTTTTTGTGCTTGCTGATGAATCCAACATTTCAGGAGATGTGTGTAGTGCAGCAGGTGGTGGAATCGAGTCGTGAACACTATAGCTACAGCATCAAAACTTTAACATGCATTATGCTTGAACACAGCTACATGCTAAACAAAAACTTGGGTTGAAAGCTGGTAAGAACTGGGTGGTGTTTTTCAACATGGTGCTGGGTTTAATGAGTAGAGTAACTCTTTCTCATTCACATTTTTCCATTAAATTCGTTTGACCCTTGCCCTGCGTAGCTTATTCGGTCTAAATGACTACCATGTGCCCGATGCAAACGCGCCACCCGTGATTGACAGTTCGTGCTAGCTCGGCTTATATAAACTCTTAACAGTGTCTTGAGGGCAGGTTTGCCATTCAACATGGCGCACAATCCGTTCCTTTGGTCAGCTTGTGTTGTTTGAATGTTCTGGACGAAGTGTCGGTCCTGAATTCATTACTGCTCGGTGTTGTCAGTTGCTAGGCTCTGAGTGTGGATTGTTTGCTCGTGTCTCAGCACTGAGGATGGATGAGGGCGACAGCGGACAGAAGGGTTGGGGCTGACTTTTCCTCGCCGTCTTTCTGAGCGTGTTTGAAGAGACGTTTGAACCCCCTCGAGTTAAGGAGAATTGTATTTGACAGGGCGAAGCACAAATGCGGTCTAAACGCCACAGATGGAGGTCTATTGATGGGAGTGTGAACGTCCCTCAGCTCCTCTAGTTGTGGTCATTAAAATGAGCTCACCTGGGCGGGGCGCCAAAGCAAACACCCTGCCTTTTTAATATTGATCTTCTTTGTAGGATTTTCACAAAAGTCTCTTCTGTGAAACCAGGCACCAGTCTTTCCGTCTTCAGAGCTCCTAATAGGAATAGAAATCTTGTATAGCCGATGCTTGGCGTGGTCGCATGATTCAGAGATGGGAACCAGCCAGCTCGACGTGCCCGCTCTCAGTAAAGCTCAGCGAGTAAAAATAGCCGCTCATTGTTCAGGTCGACGCTGAAAGCCGTTCACAAAAGTTATTAACCAACATGCCTTTATGTAACAAGAAAGTAAAGTGAATCTGTCAGCCTGAAAAGGGATGTAAGGAGTGCATTGAGTTGGTGTTTACCAGGAAATACAGCACACAGTGTTCACCCGGATGTCTAATTCCACATTTTGAATATGTTCAGATCTGTTCATCACATTAGTCATAACGTGTATCTACACCGAACAGGCATAACATTATGACCACCGAGAGGTGCCGTGAATAACACTGATGATCTCCTCATCATGGCACCTGTTAGTGGGTGGGATATATTAGGCAGCAAGTCAACATTTTGTCCTCAAAGTTGATGTGTTAGAAGCAGGAAAAATGGACAAGCGTAAGGATTTGAGCGAGTTTGACGAAGGGCCAAATTGTGATGTCTAGACCACTGGATCAGAGCGTCTCCAAAACTGCAGCTCTTGTGGGGTGTTCCCGGTCTGCAGTGGTCAGTATCTATCAAGAGTGGTCCAAGAAAGGAACAGTGGTGAACCGGTGACAGGGTCATGGGCGGCCAAGGCTCACTGATGCACGTGGGGAGCGAAGGCTGACCCGTGTGATCCGATCCAACAGACGAGTTACTGTTGCTCAAATTACTGAAGAAGTTAATGCTGGTTCTGATAGAAAGGTGTCGGAACACACAGTGCATGACTGGTCAGAACACAATATTAGGCAGGTGGTCATAATGGAAAAGAGAAAAAAAAAAATTATATATATATATATATATATAGACACAAATATATGCTGTTAAATCTTCTGGAGAATGTTGTGGATGTGGTATTCGAGGATTCCTCAGGTCAGTGAAAGCAGGAGCTGGCTCGAGTTTCTGAGCGAGTGCTGGAACCCTGCAGACAGGTGCACAGAGTGAGGTCGAAAGGTCAAGCATGTCAACCGTTTCCCACATGCTGGAAACTCATCATCTCTGTTAGCTTCACCCGCGAGTTGTGAGCTGTTCAGCACCCCGTCTTCAGATTGAGCTGTCTCAGCACCGACAGGCTGTTTAACGGATCAGCGTGCGGCCTCATAAGGCTGATTAAGCAAAGCTTTTTTTTTTTTTTTAAAAAAAAGTTTGTTTCAGTCTGTCATCTTGGTGTTTAGGATCACGCTGGGAAAAAGTTAAAGTTTAGAGGCACAGAGGTGAAGGAGTCTTTTTAAAAAGGTGCGTCAGAGAGGTGTATTAACATTGGGGTTAAACTAACAGGAGGAGGAGAAGAGATGATGTGAGACATGTTTTGTGTGTAAATCCAGACCACAGGGAGCCAAAACTTTTGGCCTTTGCTCCAGGAACTTATTCATGCTGATGGGCTGTCAATCAAGCAGGCCAGACGTTTTTAATTACCGAACTTACACTGTTTTGTTGTCTGATGAAATTCTTAGGTGCTTATGTTTTTCTCAGAAAATATTTGAAGAGATAATGTTTAATAGGAGTTTCTTTCTTTATTTGGCTTGACAATGACCCTCTTGTCTTTCTTTCTTTCTTTCTTTCTTTCTTTGGCTTGACAATGACCCACTTGTGTGTCTTTCTTTCTTTCTTTTATTTGCTGTCATTTACCTATTGAAAAAACAACTTTTTTCCCCCCAGTGCTGAGACCTACATGTTAATTTTAGGGCATCAGAAAGATACACTTTGCCTCCTTCTGTTGTTTAAACTTTTTCTACACATTTTGACGACAGTTTTGACTTTTTTTTGCCAAATGCGAGCCTTTTTCTAGTCAAAAGTCTGAAAAAACACAGCCGTGGTCAGTAGAGATCTATAATAGAGAGATCTTCTGTAGAGATCTTCTGCCAGATGATGGGTACAGGAGAAACATTTTGTCAGGGCAAGACCAGACCAGTTAGTTTACCTTCCAAATGAGTGGAAATTGCATTGTGAATCATGGCAGAACAGCAAGTGTGTGAGAACAGGATGCAGGCGGGTGTGGAATGAACACAGCTGGCCAGGTTGGGGCTGTTTGCTATCTGGCGGGGTGGAATCGGGGGGCAGAAGATAGCACTCTTTACTCCGAAAGTACGGAATGCTAATTCCTAATTGCTCTAAAACCTTTTTTGGGGAGGATGAAGAAGACGACGGAAAAGACAGGGTGTGGAGAGGATCAGTATGAAGGTTATTTTTAAAATCCAGACCGGAGGAAGTTCAGCCAAAGGGGGCAGAAGGATGTCATGGGTGAAACGTCTCCCTATATGGCAACACTCCGGTTAAATAGTTCCACACCACTTTCCTGACTGAAGGACCTGACTCATCTGTCCTGATCTCCTCTGTTTACACTGCACTCTTAGTTTTCACCAGTGACTCTGCGAGATCAGGGATTTCGAGTGTCGTTCAAGTCAGAGCTACTGTTTGAAAAGGCAGGCAGCCCGAGACACAGGAAAAAGACGCCTCCGTGCGGTGACATCATCAACCATGAGCTATCTGTCTTGTGGAGATTTTAAGGTTTTCTTTATTCGACGTCATGATGTAATAAAATGTATGAGCGTTTTTATATAATTGACCTCCAAAGCACATTTTAGGCAGATTTCTAAATAAAAACAGACACATTGTAATGTTCATGGATTTGAATAAACCTGTACATTATGGTCCATTAATGTAACCTGCATTGCTACAGAAATTTACTGTGGTAATGTTTGTTTTTGTTTTTGTTTACTTATTTCCAAATGTACAATTTTTTTGTTAAAACTATCTATCTATCTATTTATTTATTTATTTATTTACTTATTTCCAAATGTACATTTTGTTAACATTTATTTATTTACTTATTTCCAAATGTACATTTTGTTAACATTTATTTATTCACTTATTTCCACATGTACATTTTTTGTTAAAACTATTTCTTTCTTTTACTTATTTCCAAATGTACATTTTGTTAACATTTTTTTAATTTATTTATTTATTTACAAATGTACATTTTATGTTAACTTTATTTATTCACTTATTTCCACATGTACATTTTTTGTTAAAACTATTTCTTTCTTTTACTTATTTCCAAATGTACATTTTGTTAACATTTTTTTAATTTATTTATTTATTTACTTATTTACAAATGTACATTTTATGTTAAAACTCTTTATTTATTTCCAAATTTGTATTTATTTATTTATTTATTTATTTATTTATTTATTTATTTATTTCTAAATGTACATTTTTTTTTGTTAAGACATTTATTTATTTGTTTGTTTTTTTGTTTGTTTGTTTGTACGTACCTGGAAAAAAAATCCTTGTGGTCCCTTTTTCTGTCACCTCAGAAAATGGTAAATATGGACAATTAACGAGGTTTTACTGTAACGCAGTTGTACCGGAGTATATCTGAGATTTTTAATATACTAGGCTGAAAACCCATGAGATGCTTTTCTGCTGAACAGGTAAAGAATCCGGCTTTAATCCTTCGCGTCTCACATCAATAAATTGTTTACAACCACAGAACGGTTATTTTTTTTTTTTTATTCGGACCATTCTTTTGTCCATGAAAATCCCAGATTCGGGAAGTTTCTAGTTTCAACATGGTTATACATCTAGTTACTAGTTTATTTCTTTATTACAGCTCAGGCTGTTCACTATATTAGTTAAGGTGTCAGTTTTAAGAGCATCTGTTAAGACAAATGTCCTGTTTTATTTTCTCTCATTATTTATTTCCTGATATGTCTCTGAATGACTGATCTGCCTGATTGCTGGTGGTGAATAAATATTAAACTTGTCAGGCACTACAATGGATTAACGCCATTGTTTTTTGTGTGTATTGTTTTTCTTGTGCAACAAACTGAGAGCGTAATTTCTCCACCTACATGCCTACATGTTAAAAAGAGTTTCCTACTCTAACCTATTTACAACCAGTGATTTAGACTTATTCAGGCAATTCATGTCTCCTCACTTCCTCTCTTTTCCTACCTGGCTGCCATCACCTTCCCCTTTTTTTTTCTAGTCAAAGGCTGTAAAATGCTAATGCTAACTCATTACGAGTGCTGAAAGCAAATGAAAGAGGCTCAGGCTTTTTTCAGATATACATGAGACGCCTGTTATTAAGCCACCTCCTGTTCAGCTGAATGACTTAATTATCAGTAGTCTTCTACCACAGGAAACTGGATTTAACACCCCGCCCAACACACACACACACGGCTGTGCTTGGTCTTTGTGCTGACATTATGCTTCGCCTCTGTTCGACACCATATAGTGTGTGTCTTGGTCTGTCTTACGACTTAAATCGTTTTTCTGTGACGCATCTCCTGCTCGCAGACAACAACGTACGGTTGAAGTCTGGAGAACTAATTTGTACCCAGACTAGCATTTAACAAATGAAATCTTATGACATCCATCAAACATGATTTACCTCCTCGTTCACCTTTCTTAAGTCCATAGCATTGGTTTTTTGATGGACTAAATTTAATAGCCCATAAACTCCAGTTGCCACAAGGAGCTGGTACAAGCCGGTCTCTCGAGGATCTCTGAAAATAAAATGTCGCTATGTGATAGGGGCCCCTCGGGACCGCCTGCGTAAACTCCCAATTCAAGTCTGGACTGAAATCTCATTGTGGCAGTTTTTCCACACCTTTGAGATCATGGAGGAAAAGTGATGGCTTTTGAAATTTAATGGGCCAGTTTGTTTGGGTTAAGTCTGTCTGAAATGGTTTTATTTTTTTTTAATTACAGCACGTCTAACTTAGCATGTGCTAAAGATTTATGGTGATAATCCAAACATTAAGCCGCATAACCCTCGTAGATTGTAAAGTCAGACCTGGTGATTGTGCTAAAGGAGCTGTTGTGATGGCAGGATGGATTTTGGGGCAGATTAATCAGAGTAAGTGACCAGTAGTGCAGATATGATATAATATCAGTATCATCATGCATTAAGTTACAGTACAATTTTTTTTATTATTATTTTACTTTCCAGTAGAGTTTTCAGACTTTTTCATAGTCTGTGAGCTTCTGAACTATTATCAGGATTTTTCTATTGATAAGGACTTCAAACTATTTCTGTAAGTTGCTCTGGATAATTTATTAGTAATTCTGGATAATTCTAAAAATAAAATGTTTTCTGTGTACATATAATTTCTGTATATATAAAATCATGTGATGTTAATTTAAAAAAAATAAATAAATACAAATAATTATCAAGAATGGAGATGATTTTGTTATATACAAATTTTTTTTTTTTATAATTTATTTTAAATATGTATTTGTCAATTTACACATTACAGCATGCTTATGTCCGTAAATAACCTCTGTGTTATTAGCTTGAACATGAAAGTGTTGAATGTGACAGCTTTTTTTTTTTTCTTTTTTGCAGCTGGAAACTACAGGAACTAGAACTTTTTGCATGTAGAAAGTGTTTAATTTATGACGTGTGCCAGGAGTTGGAGAATTGGATGAGGTCTGTGGTGCCAGACCTGGTTCTCAGCCTGGTTCTCTAGGTGTTGGTTTAATTTGAGGCCAATTTTATTTTCTGTCCTCCAAATCGAAATATTCGAGAGATGTAGGTAGAGTAGGCCAGTCCTTGTCAAGGAAAGAGTAATTTCTCAGCCTTTTCCGATGTCTATAAAAGTCTACCCATTGCAGTGCCAGGAGCCTCTGGATAAGGTGTGATTCTGTCTTGCTTGTAGGCCCAGCTTTTCATCGCCAGCTCTCATTTCCTCTCTTCCATGTCTCCATTTTAAACATATGCTAACAAGGTTTATTAGCCTGTTGGCACTCGTTTCACCAATCGCTGCTTCCGCTAACGTAGCTGGTGCAGCAGGTGTGTTGAATAACTCGCAGTCAGAAAATACTTAAAACACTTTTTAAGTGCAGTTCTGGCTGAAATACTTGGAAGTGTTTGCGACGAGGTTTCCAAATTTTGCTTATACCACCAGTCTTGTTAATAGCCCACCCCTCCCACGTCTTTCTGAACCAAGAGCACTTCCAACATCTATTATCCCAAGAGCGGGGATGTGGGTCAGATGTGCTTGGATGAGTGTGTCAGCGTGATGCTCATGAAATTGCCACACCATGACAAAACTCCAAACAAACTCGGGTTGCTAATGGAAGGTTGCAGCCAGGGTCGCAGGGCTGCTGGGTTCTATAAAAGCGCAGGCATTCTGGGCTAAAGCAAGCGGCCAATACGGCCTGGAGCTATTCCTTAAGATTCAGGTTATTTCATCTAAGCGCGGTGTCGCATCTAATCAGAAAATCAGTCTTAACCAGGACAGGAAAGTTACAACCGTTGATAGCGCTCTGAATATTTGAAAAGACTTTTAATCCTGCAGAATCTTGATTTGTCTATAACGGCAAACCGAGGTCATTACGGTTACATGGAACATTCCAGAATTTTAACAATAGAATGACTGTTGTGAGACTGCTAAATACTACGCATTCATCTCCCTGATGCCACGATGATGCCGTCTCAGAGGATGCTTTTGAGCACGCACCCATGCACCTTCTCTAAACAAACCCTCATGTTGATAGCATCCAACAGACAAAGGAATGCGGCAAACGTAGCCGTGCACTAATCTGATCCTAATGCCTACCTCTGCTTTTCTCTCGTCTATCAGAACAGCGTGTCCTGAATCTGAAATGCATCTCTGATAAGGGCATCTGCTTCATTCTTTGGTGGAACATTCAATTTACACGATCAACCAAGACATGTTTACTTATATCGCTGGAGCTGATGTAGCTATCTTTTGCCAGAATCCTTTCAATAAATATCTGCCAAGAGCCATATCCAGGTTTTTGTCAAATGGTGGCTTGGGATGCAGTAATCCGTTATCTCTAAACATGAACAAAACTTGACTGTGAGCTGTAGTGTTATGGGATGGCCATCTTGTCCAACTAGAATCATCATCATCACTCTTACCCTTTGGTCCATCTTCCAAAGTATAAAGATGGAATTGTTCCTAAAAGCTGAAAGTCATGAATATAAAATGAGATTGCAATGGTGGCCAGCACTTTTTTGCTATAGTTATTAGTGATACCACGTCACTGCTCCGAAGTTCCCAGGGTCAATCCTGACTTCCAGTCACTTCTTGTTCTCCCAGTATTCAAATATATTTTTTTCTGGATTCTCCCACTTCTTTGCATGTCTAAAACCATACCGGAAGAGTCGACTTCCAGGGTTTATTCTCACCTTTTGCCCTGTGATCCCAGACTCTGGATCCACCATGACCGGATCAGGATAAAGCAGTTACTGAAGATGAATGAATGAACGAATTCATGGACGAATGAAATTACATTGCTTAATCTAATTTCTTCCCATCTGGAAGGCACCAGATCATCAGAGTTGTTCATGGTTTTTGTCTCATGTGGTCTTCAAAATCAAATTTGCACAATGTAATCTTTGACTTAAATGTTGTTAGACATGTTTAGTGTCCGGTGTTGGGCTTCTTTACCTTTTTACACTGTAGCTGCACTATATGTCCAGAAGTATTTGAGTACACCTCACACCCATATGTGTGTCTTCGCCAAAATGGTCAGAAGCTGAGAGTTGTATAAGATATCTGGAGCATACAAGGGAACAGGGAATTACGATACCCGTGTGGAAAATCGAGCTCCATGAAGACATGAGAACTGGAGCGGAAGAACTTGAGTGACCTGCACCAAACCCTGTGATCTCAATCCCAATGAACACCCTTGGAATGAACTGGGACACTGGCTGAACCCCAGGCCTTCTCACCTAACAATTAGTACCTGATCTCACTGATGCTCTTGTGGCTGAATGAACCCATCTAGTGGAAAGCCTTTCCAGAGGACTGGAGATTGTGATAACAGCAGCAGGGGAGTAAATCTGGAATGGGAAGCTAAATAAGCACATATGGGTGCATTGCTCAGGTATCCAAAATAGCTTTGGAAAAATGATCAACTTCTTGGAAAAACTAGTGTCTTTTTTTTTCTTGGCATCATTTAAATGTCTTAATACTAGAAAGTTGGAAGTGGTGATGCTGGAAGCAAGTGAAGATTTCTACTCATAGCTCCAGTAAGAACCTGATCTGATCTTGGGTAAGAGTGTACCTTTTCATTTTGTTCCTTTGAATGTTTCCTCTTAAGCGCTAAACTGTTTGATTCATCTCAAACCATACGGGACAGTGATGCTCCTTCTGTCCACTTTATTAAGAGGACCGTTTTATTTATTTATTTATTTTTATAACACTGACTCCAAATAGACTTGAATCACTCCTGTGTGACCCGCAGGCCAATGTTGGAGGCAGTGGTTAGTCTGTGGGAGCTTCCTCATAGACCTAAGCAGAGGAAACCTCATCCCCAGCCATTCACCTTTCCCTCTTAACTCTGCAAAACTTTCAAACAAAAGCCGCTGGCTAAGAAATCCTCCACAGGAACTACCAGGGGAGTGGATGTTTCTAAGTTTGGTTCCACTTACGGATTTTTTCCGTCTGTCTTAACTGCACCCTACGGTATGCTTGCGCTGACATAAATTCTGTTTTATTTGTGTCTCTCTTCCAGGGTTGTTCAAATTTCACCCAGCTTTTCCAATCCTAGAGGCTTTTTTTGTTTACTTTATGGCACTACAGGTGAACAGGGCTTTTTTTTCAGTATATCAGTTAGTCTTTGCCAAAGGATGGCTGGTTAGTTTTTTTTTTCCCCTTATGAAATTTGCATATTTGTACATTGTAATACAAAAATCTATTTTTTTGAATGATTAAACACTTCGGACCATGCGGTTATAGGAAAATGATAAACTCTTCACACCATCTTGTCGTTGATTATTT
Organism: Hemibagrus wyckioides; assembly: GCF_019097595.1. NCBI lineage: Eukaryota > Metazoa > Chordata > Actinopteri > Siluriformes > Bagridae > Hemibagrus > Hemibagrus wyckioides. The sequence goes on along the minus strand of NC_080732.1, from coordinate 4,175,113 downwards.
TTCTATTACATATTGGTCACATTGGTCTTGTTATAGCTTTTTAAGGTTATACCGAAAGATTGTACCAAGTCTGTGGAGCTTAGGCCTTAATCAGCATTTCAGTTCATGCAGTGGTTTTCCTGCCATTTTTATTACTACAGTGTATCCAAAAATAAAAGGGGGTTGATGTGACCAAAATTGTCTCTATTACCTGTAGTGTACTGCATTAAATTTATGAAATGAAACACATTATAATTTCATTAATTATGCCACATGGGAAAATTCACTGACCAACAAGTTGACCCTTTCAGTGTTGGCATGGTGATTTTAATTTCTTCCCCCCACCAGACTGTTTTGCATTCCTTCTGCTTGTCTATTGTGTGTATCATGAAGACCAGCCACAGAACCCTCTCTGTCCATGTTCTCCCTGTCAGCTCAGAGCTCCTCTAATTTACGACTTACTTCCTAAACAAAACATAGTCACAGGACTAAATGCGCAAATCGGCAGACCTCGGAGAGGAAGACTGGGGGGAGGCTTTTACGGCACTTTGCCTTGGGCATCACAGCAGGTATATACCGAGCTGCTGGGGGCTAAAACCCTGAGCGTCTCAGACGAGATTAATGGAGCCCTTGTGACAGGAGCTGACGTGGAGAGTGACACACAGAGCAGGCACCTGAACGCCGCCGCCGCTTGTGAGCTCATGGTTTATTTTCACAGACTGCTCATGAGTGCATGTGAGTGAAATAAAGACACTGAGGTCGAACCCCTGTCCCAGCAGGACGTGCTCTTGTCTTTTCCAGATCAATTTATGATTTGTAAGGAACTCTGAGGCGCACTCAACAGGGTCTGCAAAAAGTTTGAAAAATCCGTCGGGAATTTGGGAAAACGCACATGGTTGCGGTCACATCACCTTCACCTGAGGCTTCTCAACAGAAATAAGCCTTTAACCTGTGTGTATATATAAAGTGTGTTGAAAGTGAGGAAGCTTAAATGTAAAGGATTTTAAGGTTTTCTAGAAAGTCGTTTGATTTTCGATGTAGCCACTCTCCTATTCACTCAGCTTGTAAAAAGTTGTAAAGATACAGATGGAGCTTACAGGCTGGTCAACACCTTCTACTGACACTTGTGGAACAAGTGATGGGTTTCAGATCAGTGCAAGCAAAAAGTTTCATCTCGGTTTGTTTAGATCTATGTTTAGATGTATATTTCCTGATTCAGTCTCAAACCAGTGTTTCTGCAAGAAATTGCACCAGATTTCCCTGTTAACCCAAATGACTTCCATCAGCCTGGATATGTTCTGTCTGATCTATAGCTGCTATAATTTCAAACTGGAGCTAAAAATTAAACAAAAAAAAATCTTATGTTTCTGTATATGCTTCCCCTTTTCTGTCTGTATTTCAGTAATATCCTGTAGGTCTGTCTTTCTCTGTTTCTTTTATTAGATGTTCTTTGTATCTCTGTGCCTGTCTCTTTCCTTGTGTGGCTGCACTCCTGTCTGTCTGCCTGTCTTTGTTTTACTCTTTTGTTTTACCTTCCTTCCTTCCTTCCATTCTTTGTCGTCTTCCTTCCTTCCTTCCTTCCTTCCTTCCTTCCACTCTTTTTCTGTTTTTTTTATTCCTCGTTTTGCTGCCTCCCTTTACAAGTATATTTTCTGTATTTTGGCATTATCATTTTTTCCCTTTTTCATTCGGAAATTGTATTGGTTATTAAAAAAGGCACTGTGTAATTTCAATTCTTCAACTCCAAACTATTTGTTGATATTATTGTTATTATCATGCAAACTTGTAAGCAAATCTCTTCCATTCTGTTCTCTGAAAACAGGAATCACATTCCTTGCCTGAATTTGGTATCATTCCTCCCCTCTGTCGCCGCCTGCCAAAGTCTTTGTAACAGAATTGTAGCCACAACCTGTTACTTACGAGGATAACAATGAGACTCTGCTTTTGAGGTTAAATTTGTAAATACAGACTCTTCCTGATACTTTATTAAACTGCTTATGTGGAGAAAAGAGTAACAATAGCTTAACAATAGTTCACCTGAGGCACTGGAGAGTTTAAGCGTTGTATTTAAGGAAACTATTTTGGATGAGGAACTTAAGACTGCACTTTGCATATGTAAGGGTTGTTTACTTCATGAATGGAATCTACCAAGTATAAATCCCTTTGTTTTAGGGTACTACATATAAACATTAGTGGAAACTTTAGTGGATTTCCTGGGGGACAAGCCGAAGAGCCCTTGAGAAGCATAAAGAGCCAAGTGGAAAACGTTTGATCAAAGTATGGTACGTTGAGAACTTCCAGCTTGGTGGGGTGAGTAGCATAATTTACAATACAGTGGAACCTCGGCATACAAATATGAATTTTTGCCTAAAGAACTGAAGTTTTGCAAGAAAATTGCATCGGCATACAAAGCATTTTCAGCATACGAACGGACCAAACCGAATGGTAGTTAAGTTGTGCTTACATCCAGGAGCCTTTCAAAACTTGTTGGTGTCGGTGGAAAGCCAACCGAAGCGAGTTTATGAATTTTTTTACAAATTTTGTTCAGTTGGTGAAAGCTATCTTGAAAGAGTCAGCCCACGATATCAGCGTTGGCTTCGCCATGTGTTCAAAATCTTGGTGATTTTTAGGGGTTTTTTTTATTGACAGATTGGTGGCATGGGTGATCTGTTCTATTTTTTAGCCCAAGCTTGGTGGCGCAACTTCCTGTGAGGACCCTTGACATGGAATGCTTGGCTTGGGTCAGTTCTTTGTAAGCAGCCATACAGTTTACATATGCATCGTATTGGTAATATTGGTCATAATTTTGGGTGGCTAGAACGGATTATCCACATTTACTTTATTGCTTATTGAAAATTCATATTGCAATACAAATTTTTGCCTTAAAAACTCCTCTCCAGAACGAATTCAGTTTGTACGTCGAGGTTCCACTGTATGTCGATGACCTGTGATTTTCATCTGGAATTTGGAATCACCCTTGCTTATGTGCATGCCTAAAATTTTCTTAGGTAGCATTAGTGACTGTTCAGTATAGAATACAGATTATTACACCATATAAATAACTACTGTTGACATCATTCTTCACCGGATCAAAGCGTTTGCCACAGCAGCACATGTGCCGAGAGAGCTAAGGCCGTCCACATCATATAGGAAATAATGAAGCCTAAATAATGACAGATGACTGTCACAAAGTTGTTGGGGAAGGAGGGAATGCTTTCCTCTGCTGGATGCACGTGTTTCTTCTTGCTTCCCAAATCAGATAATCCAGATGTTCCCAGCAGCATGTAGTGTACAGTACAGGTATTATCAGAGAGGTCGTAAATCCCGATGCGAGAGGAGGGAGTGAACAGTCTTTACAGATGGTCAGTAGTGTCTTGACTTTCCACTAGCCTCTTAAAGCCTTGCCCTCCTGCGGCTGCTTTCATGATGGCAATAACAGGTGAACCGGACGACCGCATCGGAACTTTTCTATTCCTTCATCTTTCAATCTCCTGACTGAGATTGCATGCAGTGTAGTACATTTCCAGTACTGCTTAAAAGCCAAAGAGAACAAAATGTATGATTCTGGCATGCCTCAGAGAAGACGGTTATTTACCGTACATCGTAAAACAAATGCGTGCACAGATGTGATTACAAGCTTGTTTAATGCTAGAAGCAGGATTTGTTTGCCGCGATCTGTCCAAATTCATCTTTATGATCTTCATGGATCATGTGCTGAATTGATGGAAGAACCAACTGAGCAAAGTAGATATGCAGGAAACAAAGCATGCAGTTGATCTGGAGTTCATTCTTTCGATTTTATTCCGCCACCACCACCAAGCATCTCTCGTAAATTCTTGCCATCCTTTTGCAACTATAAGTATATAGGCCTTGTGTTCCGTGTCCCTTCCTTTTGAAGGAATTAATAGCATGCCCTCCTCGGTTTAAAGAGCCAGCCAGAAAGACATTGTAAATGTGTCTGGAGATTCTTGGAAGTCAGCAGAAAGTCAAGAGAACAGAAAGCAGCTTGTTGTCCAATATAAAGCGGTGTAGAGCCATATTTGCCGACTTGAGTGCTGGAATCAGCTTCTTTTTGGGCAACGTAAAAACATAGACCTCTTCCCTAAAATGATTCCACTGACCTGGTCTTTCGTTCAAGCATTCTGAGGGCTAGAAGGGGGCAAGAGCTCAAAGTTAACATTTCACTTTTTCTCCATGTAGTTTGCTCAAAGGGCTGCATCTTGCTGACAGGTTTATTATCTGTCCAATCCTCCAGAACATTCTCCAGAATAAATGATTCTCGCACTCAAAAAAGTTCTTATACAAGCACTGTTCCTGCCAAGCAATGGCCAGCATGTCCTTCCGTCAGTATCCTGGCTCATATAGACGCCCTCAGATTCAAAATGCTTCCGTTCACAGATGTCAGTCACCAGTAAGAGTATGATATTAAGGTCTATAGTTTCAGGAAAAACCTGATTCTTCTCGTCTTTGTGTGTAATTTAATGAACCAGAAAAACCCTTGAGGCTCTCGAGTGGCGCAACAGAAAAAGCATTCGTCCTGCTGCCGGGAGACCGCAAGTTAGATCTCGACATTGCCACAGCCATTGGCTGGGAATCAAGAAAGCATAATTTGCAGTGCTGTGCTTTTTAGACATGGTAGACTCTCTGCCCTGTCCATCACAGCTCATCTGTGAGCTCATATATGTGGAATTGATCTTTCCTCAGTGAATGTCCCATTACCCTGTGATGCAGGATGAGCAGCAGTTTGAAAAGCTGCGACTGGCTGGCTTCACCTGTCTCGCTAGCATGTGTTGGACTTCATCCCTCCTTGAGTGGTTGCTCACATCTACCCAAAATACACAGGAATGTTCGGTTCACTTCTTTAAGTTGAGTCACGCTAGAGTTCGCTTGGAGCTCAGTTGAGACATTCTCAGAGAAGTTGTTTTTGTTTTGTTCGGACCCAAGCGTGATTCAAAGCACATGGATTTGCTATTAGGATTTACAAAGATACCAGCTGCTTTAAGCTCTCTTTCGGTTTGTTCAATTCATTTTACGAAACAGTTCCTATCCCCAGCAATACCATTTGAAGTTGAAGGTAAATTATGTGCCTTTTTTAAAATGCAAAGACACCATAAAACTTCACACATGCCTTATGAGTGTTAAGAGGTCTGCTGGGAACCTTTAAAAGGAATAAGCATAATCCTTCTAAACCTGCCTAATAAAACTCGCACCTACTTTATTCATGTTCATTTGTTTGAAAGGAGGGGCGGTTTTATATCGGAGAGTAAATTTCCATCACCTCAGCCTTTCCGTTTGAGGTTTAATATTTGATATAGAGTCAGCGAGGTGAGCAGATGTGCTTGAGTGCGATCTGATCTTCAATTGGCAGGAAAATGAGCTGCTTATGTAAGAGCCTAAGACACTGACCGAACATTTTTTGTTTTTTTTTTCCTGTCAGAGAGGAATTGGTCGGCTAATCAACTGTTCTTGGTAGGATGCTACCATCTTCCTCTGTGTGTTATTATATGTATCATGTTACCTTGGTGGGATCTTTACATATGGCCCAAGATCAGTAACCTTAGCACAATTTTCTGTACTTATCCGCCATTGAATTGATCTCATAAGTCTCAAGGATTATTTTTATAGGCCCCTGATTTCTCCATCTTGCCAGTTTTTACATTTTTGTTTTCCCAAAACAAGCAGATTTACTGTTTTGCACAGCAGGACTGTGATTTAATGCTGAGCTTCACAAGCGTCATGATCTGCAACTTATCAACTTGCGTATTTTCAGAACCACCCATACTCTACTACAAGTGCTGGGAATGAGGTTGCAATAAGGCGTGGTTCATTTGGAGTTCTTGCTGTGTTAATTGGAGCCATCCGTAAAGTTGCAGCTCTTGATTTAGACCCTTGGTGCTTTCCAGTTCTTGATGGTTTGTTTTTGGCGTCATCAGCGGGTTCCATTCAGTGCCACACCGAACTGTGAATTGGATTTTAACCTTAGCAAAAGTTCAGAGACAAAATGCTTTCCAGTTTAGGGTTGATGTGGTTTGTTCCCAAATGCACATTCATCATCCAGCCATCTGAATGAAGCGGTCCTGAATGACTGATTATTTGATGAGTCTCGAGTGCACTCGCATCTGATGACAAACAAAGCCCTGGAAGAGTGAAGCTCGAATAGTATCCAGACTCCAGCTAACGGCAAAGCACCAACTATGTTTTTTTGTTTGTTCTCTCAAAAAATTGCTGAATTGTGGAATATTGGGGGATTTCCGAAAGCATTGGTTACGTATTCAATAAAGACATAAGTTCTCTAATTGGATCTCTACAAGCTTCTTCCTATTAACACACCACCACAGTAAAGGCCAGAAAGTTCTACAAGAACTTTGTATACATCTAGTGTTCATTTTGGCATTTTCAGTGCTAGTAATGCCACATGACCACTGAAAACAGAACAAAAACATCATTGTACTTTCTGTTCATTTAGATTCATCCACAAAAGGATGAAATGGTGGATACTTATCAGGGAGCATGATTTATTGATTTATTTTTTACTTAATAAAGACTGAAACAGTTAAAAGCTCAGTGATGTTGTTGTACATGGTGGAGTTACTGAAACCTGATATTTTTAGGCTTCAAAATTCATAAAAGTTGTTTATTTTGGAATCATCTTAAACAAAAAACACTAACCATCAATAATCCAAAAGCCAGTGGGGAAAAAAACCTTATTGGCTTTTTGGTAAAGCAGCCATGGTGCATGCTAGTGGGGCAAGATGAACCTTGACCTCTGCTTGCTATATGGAAGTAGTTGCTGTTCATGAGTTGGGGGAGGGGCATCTGAGAGGACAATTAATCATATTTCTTCCTCTTTGTCTCATACACGGTGATAACGGCTATAGGAATCATACCTGATTTAACATGTCTCGTCTTGTTAAGTGACTTAAACTGTTTTTTTTTTCTTCCAGGCACACATACCTGTTTATAATCAAATATTACATAATTTATATGGAAAACAAGTTACCCTTCTCGTAGTCAATTCAAAAGCATGTTGTGTCAGTGTTGTGGGAGTGTTTGACGTAAGCGTATCTAGAGATCAGGCCCTCATTGCCATTATGCAGCAAATTTGTGGTCACCGCCTCACACATCAAGTATAATTGCTATCACATGATGATGTCATGCACCGAACAATGCGGTTCTTTGTGACTACAACGACGTGGTTCAGATGATATGCTAGAGGATCCCATCGCTGAAAGTGTTTGATTAATGATCTGGGCTGCTTATAAATGGCATCTGGTATGTTGAGCTTTCCCTGTCGCAGAGCACTGAGTGCAAAAGCTCCGAACTGTCATTAAGCTCCTCGAATGCCTTTTGTGTAACAGGAATCCTCTGGTTCCTGACTGCCTCGACACAAACGTGGTATACATTCGCCGGGGCTGCTATAGGGACATGTTTGCCTTGTGGAGGCCCGTAATGGGTGGCCGAGTCACTTTGATAATGACTCCCATGCCCTCTCTATTTCAAGAAATGACACGAAAAGGAGTAATGGTCTCGAGGGAGACTATCTAAGGCATAATTCTACTGCCCCAACATCTCAACTTCATACGTCTGACAGGTTGTTTTTCACGTATGGAAAAATATGCTCCGGATAATGCCTTTCATGTGGTTGTGTTCGGTGTGGCTAGTCTTTTATAATGCAGAAACTCTATTTGGTTTGGACCGCGTCTACACTGGACTTGCAGAGAATTGTCAGATTTGCTGAGGATTTTATTCTAAACTTTTATTTGATAGTAGTATAGCTAGTGAGGTAAGTTGCACATAGTCGGTTCTTGCAGGCTATTAATGACCTTTATGTCACTGAGATTTTATTCACAATTCTGATCAGCAGATGTTGAGGAATTTTTCTAAATCAGCCGACCCTGACAATAATTCCGGCTGTGTAACAGGTTTTGTATTATTGCCCTCATTTTATTATGTCATAAATTGTTTTAACAGCGAATTTAAAGGGATTTGTACAGCGGATGCCACATAGACACATTTTTGGAAGGAGTCTCCAATGTCAGTTTCTTGGGAACATGTGACTTCTTGTGGATTATGCACTACATTTCTGCTTAGGTGAAACCTTTTTGGGTTTTTATTTATGTATTGATTTATTGATTGGATATGATCGGGCATATTCAGAAGGCAATGCTCCAACTGCTGTTTCCTAATTCCATATTTTGCCAAATTTGAAGCCAGCATTGCATGTAACCTGCTTCACAAGACCAGTTATGATAAAAGCATGAGTTTTAAAGCCATGGCAAACAAAAACCCCTAGTTTTTAAAGTGACTGGGTTTTTGTGGAAAGTCTGGAAAACTGTGGAATTTTAATGCAACTGTTTTCCAGACATGGAAATCCAGAAAACAGTTTGGAAAAATGCATGGATTTTCTGTTGACTAAGTGGAACCTCAACCACTAAATCCTTTCTCCTGTGTGCTCAGTTTACAGCTAATAATAATTAAATAGCAAGAAAATTAAACAACGTTTGGAAATATTATTCAGCAAAAAAAAACCCATCAGTTTTGTGGATTTTTTTTCATGATGAAAGATATTTCTCTTTTTAATGCTTTTCAAAATCTTTTGTATACCGTTATAAACAATGTACAATCCTTCGTGCCCTCATGTCAACATTCCCTTAATTAGAACATCTGCCAAACCTCTGGACCTCCTTAAGGTATATCTAAACAGGTTCCGCTTTGAAAGGACAGACAAGCCTTCACAAACAAACCTCTGGCATGACGACGTTCAGAAACGTGGATATTCTGAAGGGAGTTCCTGTCTGTTCAGTAAATAATCATCGGCAACTCTGAGCGCTCGTATGAGAAATCAGTCGATACACATTTATCCTGCTCCAACTCGGCTCAATGGTGCTTGGCAAAATCTCATGCAGATACAATCAGATTGATAATTAAAGGCTTTAGAAGCTACTTCAGCTCAACAAGTTTCTTCTCGTCAACATCTGTATGTTAAATTGTCATTCATCTTATGTTGCTGTTTAATGTAATTAAGAAGCAATGTCCTATGGATCTTTAGGTGTCTCTGAACCCTGCTAACCCTGACAAATACTTTTACCAAGTCTGCACAAGTGTAGTGCTTCATATCCCACGGTGCCTGTATCTGTGTAAGGATTTATCTAAGCTTCAACAATGCCAACCCTCATAGGATTGAAACAGAACAGGACTATACTACTGCTGAATGACTAGCTAGCTAACCTAACAAGTCTACGATACCTGAGCTTGTTCCTTGCTAGCTAATATCACCAATAGCTAGCAATCTGTGAACACCCGTATCAATACAATTATGGAGCTTAATTAATCCACAGAAACATTTCTTTCGTAGTATACAGTGGAACCGCTGTGGACGAATCTTGAGGTGATTTCTTAAGGTGAAAATGTGTATTGCAAAATGAATTTTCCAAAATTCAATGTAAATGCAGATAATCCGTTCCAGCCACCCAAAAATATGACCAATATTAACCAAATGAACCATATGTAAACTGTGTGGCTGCTTACAAAGAACTGACCCAAGCCAAGTATTCCATGTCAAGGGTCCTCACAGGAAGTTGTGCCACCAAGCTTGGGCTAAAAATAGAACAGCCCACCCACACCACCAATCTGTCAACAAAAATATGCCTGAAAAATCACCTAGCTTTTGAATGTATGCTGAAGGTAACGTTGATATCGTGGGTTGAGTCTTTTGAAACAGCTTTTGCTGACTGTAAAAAAGTTTCGTAAACTAACTTCTTCAGTTGCCTTCACTTGGCTTTTCACTAACGCAAAGAAGTTTTGAATGGCTCCCCCGGACATACGCACAACTTAGCCGGTGTTCGGTTCATTTGCTAAAAATGCTTTGTATGCTGATGCAAATCTCTTGCAAAATTTCAATTCTTAAGGTGAAAATTCATGTGTCTGCATTCGTATGCTGAGGTTCCACTGTATATATATATTTAAAAAAAGAAGTAGCTAGGACTAAGGAAGGAAATGTTTTGTTGCTAATGTCAGCATCACACAATGTCATGTCTAAGGTTTTCATGTGTGTGGAGGATGCTTCAGGACCTTTACTCGGGAGAGAGGATTCAGGTTGCTTGGCCCAGATGGCCTGTTCATCTGCAGAGCTTTCTCAGTTCAGGCTTAGCACAGCCAGGTAACATGAGATTGCTGGGAAAGTCCAGAAAATGGACACTGATTTTTTTTTTTTTTCCCTCTCTCTCCAGGAAAATTTACTCAACGTTTGAAATGTTTCGTAGGACTGAGCAAAACTGATAGTCCGGCCTCAGGGGTAACTGAGGAAAAATAGTTTCTCATATTTGTGCTTGATGCACTATAAAATTATTCTAAACCTATCAATACCAGATTTTGCCCATGTAAAAAAGTGCAGTTGTAGCAAATTGGTTGCTAGGTTGGTGTAAATTGGGCTATAATGTTGCACTACGAATACAGCTACATGGGATTTTGGGTTTGTGGGCCGAGTTATCAGATATTAGTTGACATTTACCTTCTGTCCTCATGAACAAGTAGAAGGTTTTCTGAAGGAGGTGTTCATTTTCTCACTGCAAGAGTTCACGTAGTCCTTCAGCATCCTGGGCCGGTTCACATCGTTCATCAGTAATGTGGTTAGTAGAAATGGTTTCAGCTGGAAGCCTTTTGCAGCCTAACCAAAATGGTGTGACTTGGATACCATCCCACAATTTAATGGTCTGGTTTTAAAGTATTTGAAAAGAACATGATGTGAAACGAAGGGTCTTTTCTGAACATTTGCTCTTGTGCTTTTAACACAGCTGAAATACTGAACTTTGCTCCTCTTCTGGCGTTTGAAGAACTTGAAGATGTAGTGAGTTGTCTGTTAAAGGAAATCAGTGGGACTCGTATGGTGGATTCTTCAGATTTATGGAAGTCTTGTTATTTAACTGAGGAAAAAAAAATTATATAATTATTGATATGGTGGATTTTTTATGAGCTGTTTATGTACTATTTATAGATGGAGTCTGTAGAACAGTTTTTTTTAGTTTATGGCTACATCGGCAATAACAAACTTGTTTTTGACCATTTTATTCAATTAAATGTAGCCATAAACACTTGTTAATAAACTAAAAATTGTAATTATGTTAAAGAAATAGAACACTTCACTACAATCTCCTGTTATTACAATTAGAATTTAATCAACTTCCTAGTGATAACAGTAACACTACCTCACATCTGTTTGCATCTCACCACCCCATGAGTGATCATTTTCCTCTAACGCCATGGTCCATCATGTGTTATTCCTTATCTCCTACCTTTGTCCTCACCTTGTGCAGGTGGTCATTTCTCATCAAACGATTCCAATAGTTTCTTAATAAGACCAATTTTCATACAGGTATGAAAGAATCCTTTGCTGTGGGTCCAAGGAATAAAGCCAGTGACATTATAGCACTGGCCCCTGCAGACAAAAATGTCCTTTGATGTTGTCTCTGGTTATTTTTCTGCCTGACAGATCAGAGCAGATTCTGAAGTGAAGTGCTTTGATGCTTGGGGTAAATTGCCCATCAGCTTCTTACAGTCCTGACCTGGACCTGAATGGGGAATAATTTATACACAGAGTTGCAGAACGCGAGGGTGCCTCACAAATCCTCCGTCAAGAGCGTGTTAGTTGGGGGGGAAGGAGGCGGGGCTTCCAGGTGGTGTCAGTTAATTTTGGAGAGTTCAAAATCATTCCAGATTCTCATGTTGAGTGAATCAAGTCATGTTTTGTTTGTAAAGGGACGGAGACTGTTTTTCTCGTGTGTTTTTAAGTGATGGGTCTTGTAATATACAGTGGAACCTCAGCATACGAATGCCCTCCCTCACGGATTTTCGCCTTAAGAATTGAAATTTTGCAAGAAATTTGCATCAGCATGAGAAGCATTTTCGAGTCGGCTCAAGCTCTTTCGAAAGAGTCAACCTACGATACCAACATTGTCTTCGGCATGCGTTCAAAAGCTAGGTGATTTTTTTCAGGTCTTTTTTTTTTTTTTTTGTGTGTGTGGACAGATTGGTGGTGTGGGTGTGGTCTGTTCTATCTTTAGCCCAAGCTTTGTGGCACGACTTCCTGTGAGGACCCTTGACATGGAATGCGTGGCTTAGGTCAGTTCTTTGTAAGCAGCCATACAGTTTACATACACTTTGTATTGGTAATATTGGTCATATTTTTTGAATGGCTGAAACTGATTATCAGCATTTACTAGGGCTGTCAAAATTAATGCGTTAATGCAAATTCATTTTAACAGCACTAATTTTATTAACGTGTGCATTTTCTGTCTGACCCTTGGCCTTGCCCGTAGTTTGAGAAATGGGAGATGCAGCAGCAGACCGAAAATTGAGAAAGGAAAAACGTCGTCTTTATATATAAAACGATGTCTGATGGTTCTGTCGACAAGACAAAAGTCTGCATTTACTGTCGATATGAATAAAGTTGTCACTGCAGCACGTCGAGTTTAAAATATCACTTGATGGCGAAGCATACAGCTGATGCAGAGAGCTCTCCTGCCCCTCGCCAAAGGCAGACAACACTAGATTCTTTTCAGTGGAGACCGTTCTTTTCTTCATGCGTTTAATAGTCATGAACAAGTTATTTGACAAACATGTCTGTTCTTTATGCTCTATATTTAAGGTGGTTTCAGTAATAAATGTACACTTTGCATGTTTAGAAGAAGTGATCTGAAAATGTTAACAGGCTTGTGTAATTAAATAGCTCAGTGCAAAGAAAGAAATAATTGTTTTCTATGTTCTGTCTTTTTTTTCATATGTTTAATAGACATGAACAAGTTCTTTGAAATATCTGACCTTTGAAACATGTCTAGTCTTCAATGTTGAGCATTGGTTTCACTAATAATAAACAACATACATTTCAATGTTTGTCCATGCCCATGTTGAATAGAGTATTAAAAACTAAAAAAGTATTAATTTAAGGTACATTTAGAATGGATAAAAATGTGCAATTAAGTTGCGATTAATCACGAGTTAACTCATGACAATCGTGTGATTAATCGCGATTAAATATTTTAATCGATTGACAGCCCTAGCATTTAAATAGCAAAAAAACTCCAGAACGAATTAAATTCGTATGCCGAGGTTCCACTGTATGATCAGAATAAATGTCACTGGATATCATGGCAGAATAACGTCATCTAGATTATTAATTTGTTTTGTCACACAAACTTTACTGTGTTTGTAAACCTATCAGGTTTATCAATCTATTAACCACTGAATGTACTTGCAGCTTTGTGTGTATTGTTTTAGATTAGCAAAGAATGACTGACTTTCCCAGAACTGGAAACACAGCAGTGTTGCAATAGCTTGGCTTGGCCTTTTAATATGCCGAGTCCTAAATAGCATCAACAAAATGTTTCTGAAAGCCCATATGTATATGATAGCGTTACGTTTATATGGGAGTAGTGGTGCTGACAAGGTAATTTGTAATATTGGAGGTCTCAGCCTCAGGAAAAAGAGTTTATTAAGCTGTACACCACAGACTGTCTCATTTAATATTTAACAAAAGAGGAGCTATTACTGTGTGATTTATTGCATTTCTTTCTCCTAATAAATCAGCTTGAGAAATAAATCGGTTTTATATAGTAAGATCGAGATGTTAGGAAAAGCTTCTCAGGGCCTAGGGAACACAGGGTGCTTCCTTTTTTTTTCCCCCTTCCATAAACAGAATCTATTGAAGTTTGAGATGCGGTCAATTTGCTCTGTGGCCCATCTTTCCTGTAAGAACCAGTGGCAATCATTATGGTGCCACTCCCCAACTCATCCTCATCCAAGGCTCATGTGAAGGTATGGTAAGGATTTCCACTTGCGTTCATTTATTTTCCAATGCCTGGGGGTTCATCAAACCTCGGTTTCACAGCAAATGGTTTAAAACAGTCACACGCTAAGAAAGGTCTGGTTCTGGTTTTGTGGAGACCGTTGGGTAAGGCCACACTCAGGGATACCATCAATCAGTACCATATTTGCTCTGCCCAGGAGAATGCATACTGGGGCTGCCAACTGGGAAAGAGCTGGCGTATCCGCACCATGTGTTGAAGCATGAATTGCCTTTGTTCCATGTCATATTCCGAGCTTGACATATATTATTAGTGGTGCTTGCTGAGTGTTTTTCTCACCATTTGGCTTGTTCTATCGTTTCTCTATGCCTTACTTTCTGGCAAAGTTTTATATTAATGCTGCTACTAACAGCATTTATCATTTTGTCACTTCTGTTGAGTTTGTTAGTCTTGCTCAAACTTTTTTGGGGAGAGCGTTATTAACCCTTTTAATGATCAAGAGCACAAAACACTATTTTTTATTCTATTGTAATAATTTTGGTTTGGTTTATTACTAAAAGCTTTGGTTTGTACAAATCGCTTCTTTTTGCTAAATTTCATTTAAAGACACTGAATGAAACTGAACCGTTAATGTAGAAACACCCATTTAAAACTTTAAACACTTTATTGGTAGTAAGAGCTAAAGAAGTTTCTGAAAGTTTTAACCAGTGTCTATGCAAAGTCTCACTTTGCTCTTTATGGAGTTTTGTCCGTCGGAGTACATCTCTGCAGGGTCAGAGGAACCGGTCAATCCCATCATATCTCAAGTTACCTAGGCCATGGGACCTTTGGCTGCTTGATGACCTCATTTGGTGATATTTGGAGGCTCTTCATCTGGTGTCCTTTTCAGGTTTAAACATTACTTTGGCCACATCCATCCTAAAGCATTTACCGTTTTGCTCTTTCAGTGCCTTGGCTTCTGCGCTGAGCAGATATAGCAGCCAAGCATTGTTTACAGGAATGTTGATCATTTGCCAAAATATGCTTAGGTACCATAGTGAGACTTGGCTGGCATGTGATTCAAGGCTACTTACCATTATATCTATCATCTTTTGTTTTGGTAGTATAATGATTTTACTCTCTAGGTCAGCAGTAGGTCATTTTTGTATAATCTTCTGCACCGCTGTAAGCAAGTTGATGACAAACCTCATTGTCCTCCTGGGAGAGCTGATGCTTAGAAAAGATAGTTCTGCCGACCATTAGCATCAAGCACCACACATGCCTGAGGAATGAGCGCACTCTAAGGTAGGAGGTGATGTTCAAACACCATATGTTATCTACTGACGAGCTTGTCACCTTTTTTAACGGGCCTCCCTGCTGTAGAGAGGGTAAAAAAATTGTGACTGTGAATTATCAGTCACAGTTGATACAAAGGTCTATATACCTTTTTCAGCCTGCGATGTTAAGTCATAAATGCAAAGCTTATCTTCACATTATCAGGGTCCTCTTGAGCGTCCGAGCCCATTCACAACTCCCCGTAGAAGCCCAAAACAAACATTCCAGAGAAAACAGTCCCAGGCTCATAGAAGGTTAGTCGTTGCCCCAAGTCACTACAAGTCGGCTTTGCTGTAGCTTTTTTGGCTCTGTTTGCTTATTGTAAATCACAAGTGGCACTCATGCCTCGAGGTCAGATTTACACAGTATTCACTGAGAACAGACTAAGGTAAGTATAAGCAGTGTTAACAAGGTAGTGCCTATTAAGACAGGCATCTATCTAATTTAGCTTAATCTAAAAGATCTAGCAAAATGCAGTGAGTAACAAATTATTAATGGCTCCAAGGAAACTTTAAGCGTTTTCCTGCTGATTTACCATGTGTGCAATCAGCATACCCTCTGGATAAATCTAGAGGCGGAATTGATTTATGAGGAGTCCCCCACACTTACCCCCACCTCAGGCAGCCATGGCAACACTGCATCCCTTTGCTTTAAGCGCTGAGACAGAGCAACGTGGGAACTGACCACAAAACACTGTGCGGTTCAGCTCTTTGTGAAACCAATTGGACCAGCAGGTCATTTCAGACATGCTACCTGAAAGGTTTTAGCTTCCTCCCAGGCCTTCACACATGCCTTCCTTAGGTTTTGCTTTGAAATGCGAGTTCAAATCCAGTATTGATGATGCTGTTTCCCACAGTCCACGTGTTACAAAACAGCACATCTGTGTTCCAGTAGAAGAGGGTTGTTTTTTGTATTGAATAGAAGGCAATTAGTGCAAGTGTTGTAGGGAGATATGTCATGTTAAATGCTACTTTTAGATTAACCTTTACAGAATACTGGCCAAGACATTTCTCAGCTCCTTCTGCTTTTCTTGGCTTGGAGTTTTTTTACTCAAAGATTTTGCCTTTTAGTTCATTAAAACTCTCAAGAGACAGACACCTGCTCCATTACTGCACTCCCTGTTATTTTCATACAGAGCTGCAAGTCTGTAAGCTACAGATCTCCCCCCACAGACAAAAATTGGCCAGACCAAACTTGCAAATTATGAGTGGTATGTGCCGATTTTCTCCGTAGGCCCTGGAGTTCTGTGTCAATGCAGTCCAAGACTCTTGTGGAGCAACACGTCATGTTTTCAGAGGTTAAGATTTACATTTGTGTTTGCTTATTAAAAACATGCTGACCTTGACATGGCAAATCAATACTTCTCTAAACAGCTTGTCAAGTTTCATTCCCAAAGTAAACATGAGACGTAATGAAAATAAATGAATGCATTTAGACCCGTTAAAGGAACACTGGTGGGGTGTAAATGTTTCTCTCTCAATATGCAGAAATAGCAAGACTTTTCAGTCTTTCCATAACCTGGACATGTTTGTAGATGTATTTAACTACCGGCCTGGTTGCTCAGCACGGCTGTATGAAGGTGGAGTGGATTGTATGTTTGCAGGGCATTAAAATCCCACTTTGTCAGAAAATTTTGAGAACCCTCTCTTCCAATGTTTGCCATTGCTTCTTTTTACATTTTTTACATTACAGGCCTGCTTGTGGAGCTGTTGCTTATTCCTACCTGAGAGAAGGTACTGTCTGAGTAATCTGCAGCTTGAAGATACAGAGCAGATGTAGAGATCAGGGAGGAAAAAGTGAGTGCCCTAGTGTTGGCATTTGAGAGACGCATTAATCATGTATCCTGTTTGAAGTTTACATTTACATTACATTTCATACATTTACATTTCTGGCATGTGGCAGATGCCCTTATCCAGAGCGAATTACATTTTATCTCATTTTTATACAACTGTGCAATTGAGGGTCAAGGGCCTTGCTCAGGCCCAGCAGTGGCAGGACCTGGGATTCAAACTCACAACCTTCCAATCAGTAGCCCAACACCTTAACCACTAAGCTACCATATCCCCTAAACCTGACCCTGATCTAAGTTTCTGTACCTATGCTTTCAGCAAAGCAAAGGTTAACAGCAGTTACCCCATTAGGGATTCTACACCATTTGTATCCACATTTAAATGTATTTCTGTGGCAATATATCAATGACCCAGAAAAAGACACGGATGAATTTGGACATTCCAGTTGAACTGCGTGGGAACTTGAGCTGACACACTGGGCAGCCGAGACTTTTAATCACTTAGCTAATCTGGGAGTCTCTATACTATGACCTGTGAAAGTAAGGTTAGGGATCATTGGCACTTCCCACAGTTCTTGTGATGCGCCATAGCAAGAGGGCCATCATGCCGTGAGTAGCGCCGCTGCCCACACTTTTATTAGGAAAATTCAACCCAAAAGTGCTGCCACCACACTATGCAAAAACATGTAGCTTAACAATCTGCACACTTGCAAGACAGCATGTGATTCTATTTATAGCCCTATTAATGATCATTAAGCTGTTGTCCAGATGTTCTCCTCTGCAATGTTTCATGTCTAGGACGATTGAGTAAACTAGCTTGGCTCAGGAGCAGTAGTATGGAAGTGTTTGGCTTCCATACGCATTAAGAATGTGTTGTTGCCTGTGAATGATTTGGAGTACATTGGTGTTGTCAGTAGAAGTCAGAGCAATGTGTGTCCCTGCTCACAGGCTTCATGCTTGGGCATAAATCTGCATAGTTTCAAGATGGGGGATCTGTATCTCAGTAAGAGCCCCAGCCCATGGAAATGACTACAGCAAACATTTAACATTTCAAAAACAGGCATTTGGTATACCTCCTGGTAGTGCAGATGTGGGTAATGGTTTAGCGCTGTGGCTGGGATGGTGCACACTAGCAGGGGGTTGTCAGGCGTTTTAAATACAGGAGGATTGATTTCACCACATTGGTGCTGCTGTCGGAGGCAAGAAATGGGAGTAGAGTGTTGAACCTGTCTTCCTGCTGTTGCCATAAGTACTTGGCAGTGTGGTGATGTGTGGCCAGCTGGCCTTGCTTTTGGCTTTAGTGGTGGAATAGGAATGATTCCTCTGAGGATACGCACACTTGCACACCAAAGGAGAGAGTCTAGCAAAGATGGAGAACCCAATCTAAAAGCTTGGGTGGTCTGGGTAGTCCTTGTTCTGCCTTAGACACTTCTTTTTCTTTCATTTACTAACGGAGCTGGTTTTCATAGTGCCACGATGGGGTTACTCACTTTCGTCATTCAGGGGCTTTAGAGAGATCTGTTCAGCTGGAAAGCCTTTTCAGAAAGTGTGGCATAGCGGGGCAGATTACATGGATGGTATTAGAAAACATTTGGCAAATTATGCACGTTAGGTCTTGCATATTCAAGTTGAATATCTAAAATTGAGAGTTTCAATGTGCGGTATTCAAACAAAGGCTAATCTGAGGCACATTTGTGGCAAATGTAAATATTTTAAGGTGTGAATGTTTTCCTGAAAGTGTATTTATTTTTTTACTACTGTAAATTTAATGTCTCTTATTTTCTCTTTCGCCAAGAATGCCAAAGGTGTCTGTGAAACACACAACAATGTCTGTGTCTTCGAGTTTATAATTTCAGCTCTGTCTCCGGTACAGATCTCATTAATCTTCTGTAAACTGAGCATGTTTTCTCGACTTAGCTGAACCCTCAACAAGGGTTCAGCTGAAGCATTATGAAACTTTTTATGCATTAGTGTAAAACAGTTTATCTAGGATTTGGATTTTTTTAAGTATTAAGTTTAACAGTTAGCTGGTGGAAACAGAGAAAGCCTCTCGTGTTTTGCAAGCTTGCAGATTTATTGTGCCTGAAATTTTGTGAGAATGAGATGTTTGTTTTTGTCTTTAACTGCAAAGATGAAAAATAATACCGAAAGATGTTTAACAGGAAGGAATTGTTTGCCCTTGCCATTTCCTGTGTAAATTTTCCTTATGGAATTGCTCCAGGCCAAGACGTATATGTATAGAGAAGAGATGTTGTGTATGTAGAACTGATGGCTTTGTCATCTCTAGTCTGTAGCAAACAGGATATGAAGTATGAATGATTCATGGGTGCAGTATTCCAAGACTAATCAGGACTAAAACATGACTCAATCTTCTAGTTTAGACATTGAAGCCTGGAGAATCCACCCATGAAATAAACCTGTATTATGCACTAAAACGAAGATTGTGCAAAAGGTAATGTCCAGGTGGAGCAGACAAAGATGCAGCATGCATCTGAAAAGCTTTATTAGATGTAGTTTCACTCAATTGAGAGCAGTCAATTGGTTCATGTAGGTGCTAGCATAAAATTTTCTTTTTTGGTTTTGCTGGCACTCCAGCAGAACAAAGACTGTACTCTTCTCCAGGTGCTTTAAGCAGATCTTTAAAGCAGGTTTTACTTTCTTCCAAGCAGAGATGAAGCCTCATCATGGGTCCACCTTTTTCAAATTACTTAATTGCCATGAGTCTGCATGTCTGAACGATTACTGTGCCTGTGCAGTGCATAATCGCCTAACGCTCAAGATAAGCCACAATTGGGTGGATGCTCAGAATTCCTGGGTTGCTGTATACCCTGTGGACTTGCTTATGAATGTCTAGAACAGCAAAACAGGACAAAGATTTGTGTCACGGACAGAGCGGACCCAGTCAGTAACACAGATGGTGGGTCTGTCTCTAGATGCCTTCAGGCACTTTGTCGCAACATGTCTGATCTGATTTATGTCTCCCTACTGACTATGGAAGATGGTTTGGAAAGATCACACCAGCTGAATGATATGATAGTGATATAAAGTAAGGAGAACAGGGCCTGTTAGAGCAAGGAGAGGAAGTGAATACCCTTTATCTGACCAACTCTGCTTTGAATCAGGGATCTAAATGACTTGGAAGTAGTAGGCCAGGACAGCAGTAGTCATTTATTCTGCTGAAATTTGTGCTTCAATTCCACGCTCATCATTTACGCAATGGGGCTGGATCTTTGGAGAAAGACAATGTGGTATTCATTGAAGACATTTGTTAATTAGACCAGTAAAATCTGCCCAACACTGGAACCGAGTGCTTTGGTGCATTGGGAGAGGACACCTAACCCTCCACTCATACATATGCAAGCACATCTTGAGAAAGAAGTTTGGCTGAGTGTCAGGGGAGCACTACAAAAGATTGGAGCTTGACAAGAGCCTTAGCTCCCTGCCAGCCCAGAGGGTTACGGAGTGGAACGGAGGGGTTCAGCCATGTTTACTAAGATCTAAAGCAGACCTCTAAAGCTCTGTTTGCATTTTATTCAGTAACTCAGCTGAAAGGTACATAGAAGTCTTTTTTCTTTCCCTCTCCTTCCTTTTAAAACATTCATCCATTTTTCTCTTTGACCAAACAGCAGAATTCAATGAATATGTACAAGACACAGTAATGTGGACTAATTGGATTATTAGTAGTTTAGTTCCAGTGGTCCAGGCAATCTGGACTTGGATGTCTCTCCGGAGACTCACTAGCTTTTCTTTGGCTAAGTATCATCACATACATGAAACGGTTTCTGGTTTCATATTTGTTTTTGAGTTAAGTTTTTTTTTTTTTTAATCCACTCTATCACTTGTTTCCGCCATGCAGGATGTTTAATAGGACATTTAACTCGCTATATATCAGACTTGATGTAGTGCAGAAAAAGCACCATGGGCTTGCCCCATTGCGGCCAACCTGACCAAGATCAAACGCTCATATCCTGAATTCAGCACATTTCTTAGATGCTTGTAGGAAGGATAGCAGGCAGACAATGGGGGTAGGGGTTGCTGGTGGTATAAGGATTCCAGTCCCTCTTAACATAGTCCTTTCTATTGCCTCCTACACCAATCCTTTTCTTCTTTTGCCATTGTTTACTACCTTTGTTTATTCAAAGACCGAGTTAGCGTGAAGGTGACAAAAGTAGTTCCCCTGTCCTTTACAGGATATGCTGGGTTTACTACTTGCAAAAAAGTATGCCTGGTACAGAACAGGTTTGTCGTCTTATCCAAACGATGATGTTAATACTGTAGCTGATCTCAAATTTGACAGAATTATTCAGATGTACCAAGCTTTGTTATTCTCGTCTCAAATTAAAAGTGCCCTTTGTGCCACTAGAGCACATTTTAACTCCCAAAGACGGTGGTATTGCTGGAATTTGCACCTGTTGGAGAGCTGTGTGATCTTTCTCAGCCTTCTCAACCATGACTGCTCTACAGCTCTATTGGCATTCCACAATAAAATGTGAGCTGCAAGGTCAGCTGGGCATCCTGACGCTCTATTTGTAGACCGTCTATTTGTTGTGTTCCTAAAATATCGATTCAGTGTCGATTCAACTTTATTTCACAACGGTACTTTTACATGAATTGGCCATGTATGCTTTTGAATCACAATTGGTCAAATAAATCTGTTGCGTTCTCATTTCCGATTGGTCAGAAGTTCTTCTATAACTCCATCCCTGATAGTAGTCCCACCTGCAATGTTTGTGTTTTTAAAATTAAACGGTGGATGCTGTGAAGTTTTTCATGAATGGAATCTCCAGTGTAAGCGGGAAAGCTGCTGTTTTAAATTTTCCCAAAATGGAAGTGCATGCTTTGTGCATGCTTTAGAATATGACAAGCCTCATTTTCTTGTATTATTAAATTGTGTTTCAATTCAATTCTCTGACATAACAATAAATGGGTCAATTACACGTCTTATTTTAATGGAAAAAATTGGGAGAGCACATCCCGAAGTGTACCTTCATATTCCTTACATACGTAACATTTGATCACAGACACAAGGGGCTGATATCTTATATTAAGGTAAAGGTCACATCTGTACAGAGCTATACGTGGAAATAATGTGCTGTCCCAGCAGAGTAAATTTTTAATATCATGGGACTGCTTGATTCTTTCTGAATTATATTGGAAGTCACGCCATGTGACCGATTTGCTTTCGGATTCTAGCGGGTATGTTTGTTTTTAAACCATGTGAGGTTTCTTTTAACAAACAGTGTGGTACATCTTTGGTTTATTTTGCATTCTTAAGCTAGTTGTCCTTTTCGGTGTTTATTTTGGCTATTTGATCATTTACAGACTCAATACGCAGTTTTGTATTGTCTTAAAAAAAAATTGTAGCTTCTTTTAAACCACAAAGCTTACATGGGATAACTTTGCGGAAACTGTCTACGTCACTCTGACTTCTCCGAGCACCGTTCTTTGTTATTGGATCGCTATTATCCGTAAGTAAATGTACCCACAGAGTCCTTAACTACAGCCATCCCCAGCACAGCAGCTGCTGTTGTTCATAACTGCGAGTGTGTGAGTGGTCCAGACTCGATCTATTGTAGCACGGGGGGCCATAATGCCCTTTTTCTACTGCCCCCTACATAAACAGCCAGGTGTGAGCACTTGGGGAGGAGGGAGGAAAGGGGACTGCCTGGCTCTCCATACCTACTTTGAGTGTCTGCATTTCCATGCGTCCTCACCAAAAGGGTGTGCTTGTAAATGCTATTAATAACTGGTGGAGGCGATAAATCTGGAGTACTCCTGCCATTGTTGTTTAGTTGCTTGCTTGATGATAATTATTTCCTTGAAGAGAGAAGTAGAACACGGGGCCAGATTAAAGCTTTTCCCACCCCGAGTGCCAATCACGACTTGCTAGCTCCATGCTGCTTTCACTGCTGGAGCAGCCCAAAATTACCCATTAAAATAAGCCACAGCCAATCAGGCTTCTTTTGCATCTCCTATGCTTGGGTTCCTCTTCAAAACTGAAGTATTTGCGTGCAGCGGAGCCGTGTGTGCCTGTGAGTTTACTGTGCATTTGCTTTAATCAAACTTTTATTTCAGCTGGCAGGGTGCGCCAGGCTGCTTTCTCATTTTGAATCCTTTTATTACTTGAGGAATGCCACAACTCGAGTAGTTTTTAAAGCTGCCATTTTGCTCTGACCTTCTCATGCCCCTTTCAAGATGTTGTTTTTTTGTATCTCACAGCAATGATTTGATCTCTTGAAAGGCTGCTTATCTTATGCCATCATGGTGATAAACTTTCTTCTTGTCTTGTACTACAGCTCCCCTCCTTGGTCTTTTTAATCTAGATTATGCCTCGTCCCAACACACCAGACCTGAATTTGTTCCCTCGCTGCCCTGCTGGCGGCATGCTTTATAGGATTATATCCGCCCGGGCATTTGGGATGTTGAAGAACAGATAGGGCCTCCGTGCTTCAGGATTTGGCCTTTCTGCCTTGTTCTTGCCTTTCATTTGAGGGTCTGAGAGGATTAAATGTGTGCTTCCGGATACACCACATTGTTCGTTCAGGAGAAGATGGAAGGCCTTTCAAAGGTCTGAGAGGTTAATATGGTGACCCAGCAGGTGTAGCCGGAAACCACTGACAGTGCTGAGTAAAAGCTACATTTCTAATAAGCAGATAAATGCATGCTTCTAGTGCACATGTGCAAGCTTTGGTAGTTTATTGTGAGGATATATTGATCATCTTCCTTTAAATTAAGTGGTTTACTGATGCCAGAAGGCTCTCAAGTAATGCTATAATAGGTTAAGGTCATGTATACAATGTCGAAAATCTGCAAACTCGGGTGCTTTTAAATTGCGATGAGATGATTGTGTTTAAAAGGGATTCGATCTGTATTTGCTCATCTCTAATGGAATTAGACATGGTGCTTTCACAGGAGTAGTATATGTGTGTGTGTGGAAAGGTGTGTGTGTGTGTGTGTGTGTGTGTGTGTGTGGTTAAGGGGTTGCATGTGACTAGTCCTTTCCCCCTGATGGTCTCTAGAGAAAGACCCAGAGCACAAAGGTTTACGGTAACAGCAGAACAGGAGAGCACTTTGAGCATTATGAGCAACTTACCCCCGAGATCCTTGATCTTTACTCTTGCCGACTTTCAGCCACAAACGTCTAAATGGCTTTGTGCTGCTATGGTGGTTTGGTTCCTTAAGTTCCTTGGTTGCTTTCTCTCATAACACTACCTGATTGAGGATGCAAGCCCCTAGATTTGTTTTAGTTGTACTCCAGTTAGAATGGACCTTGTCACATTGATCAAAGGGACACACTTTGCTCCCCTCTGTCATCCTTAGCCACAAAACTGCCTAAACTCTTCCTTTTTTACTTTGATTCACAGAAGGAGGCATGCAAAACTGAATTGCTTGTCATAAATGTTATGAACCTTTTAAAGCTGTAAACCAAGAACTTTGCCTCAGGCTTACCATTAGCATTTGTACAAATGTAGGCTTGGGTTTGGAAAATGCGGGCTGAAAATAGAACACTGAGCACAGGTATGTTGGAGAAGGAATTCACGAAAAAACAGAAGGAAATGTGAGCCATCCGTTCAAGATCCGGAAATGTCTGTGCACCACTCTTTAAAGTACTACTCCTCTACAAGGTAAGAAGACTGTTTGACCTCTTATGCGCTGTCTTTCTGTTATGAGTCATCTAGACTTTTTTCCCCTCACAGAAGCCTTCACATGTCTTCCTCTGTCTGTGTTTTAATTGAGCACTGTGAGTATATCCAGAGCTCAGGTTCAGACTTTGAACTTGTCTCTTCCCATTAAATGCCACATGTGTCTTTCTTGCGTGAACTTTTTTTTTTTTGGCATGAAACCTATTTGGATCTCTCTCTCCCTCTCAGGATCTTCGAGAAGCTAGGTTTTATTTACTCTTTTTTTTGTACACGGATTGTTTACCAAGCAACAGCACAATTTAAATGGACTTTTCTAACACATCTACTCATTCAGTGGGATTTCCAGTATCATTTTTTTTTTTTTTTTTTATCAAGAATGCATTTCTGATTTGATTTCCGTCTGTACTCTGGATTTTACTTAATCCTAGTATTTTCTTTCTGTCTATCTTGTTTGCAGTTGCTCCTCATCTGCCTTAAGTATGGCATTAGCAGTGCTTTCTTCTAGCGTCTGGGACTCCCTCTGGATAATAAATTCTGCATCTTAGTTGTCCATTCTTAGTTTTGGCATCCCAATGCATGTGAGAGCTGCTCATGTAGGTGGTGACACCTAGCTTTTCTTTTGATCTTCTGTTGTATCTCTTTCATCTTTCTGGTCACTATCACCATCCAGACTTGTTTTATTTGACCCGTCTTCCCCTTGAGTTAAGGGGAAAAAATGTTTTACAGATGAGGTAAAGATTAGGCTTGCTTCTGCCTGGAAGATCCATATAGCCACTTTGATGAACAACAGTGATGATTCAAGGCCAGACCGGGGGTACGTGGCAGATTCACAGGAAGTGACTACTTGTGTTATCAGTTTCAACTTTTGCAAGCTGCTGGAACCAACACAGTTATTACGACTTCGAACATCAAACCCTTATTGTTCTGGAAATTCTGAATTTCTTACATACAAAGAAATTGAGTCTTTGCCAAAGAGAATGTTCTTTGTTCGACTTTTGTCATCAGGAATATTGTATTTCCTCCAAAGGTGATTTAAATAAATTTGATGGAAGTATATTGTACATACAAGACACATTGTACTCACAAGACTTGCCCACTTTTACTCCCTGTTTAATTGCCTTTCATGTTTGTGAGAAGTGAAACTCTATTCGTCTTCGTATAAGTACTTCATATAGTTCTTTGATGTGATTACTTACCACAATTTGGACATAACAGCCTTCCCACCCATCAATTAGCATTAGATCAGAGGTAGTAATTGTGACACCTTTCTGTTTAGTGATGATATTTATTCCCATTTAACCTGATCAGATGCCTTTGGATTCTGTGAATGTTGCAAATCTTTGGATTTCAAAATCCATTGGTCTGTCAGTATATTATAGGATCATTTGTCACATGTGAGTTTGCACTTTTAAGCAGGTAGCTTTGTGAATGTCTGTGTGTTCAGCTGTCACTCTGTATGGAAACGTTTTACAGCCAAGACACAGTGCACCATAAACCCTATACATAACCTTCAGTCCACCCCCACAGCTTCAGCTGTTTTTCCCTGACATGAAGTTGAGAAGAAGCCGCTGTGACCTCTGATCCTGAGTTGGGAACCCAGCAGGACATTCCTATTTATATTTCATATAGGCTATCTAGGTGCTAATGTGCCATGTAAGCCTAACCGTTGCATCCATGTTGTCGGTAGCTATATCGGTGCAATGGAGGGTCTATCAGACCTGAGATCAAACATGATGCATTTTATGGCGTTCAGCATCTGGCTTTTAGATGAAACCTTTGTGGTTAAGCTACTAATCTAATAACCTAGGAAGTGAAATCCCACTACTGCCAGAGAACCACTGATGGATTCTTGAAGAAGACCTGTAACCTTGCTACTGATATGTGTGTTGGGAGGCTGACATGGTGGAATCCCCCGTTTAGACCGTTTCTCTTTCCGTCCCTGCTGTGGTGCCAGGTTCAGGACCAGTGACACTCTCCAGATCTTATTCAAGTATAATTAATGAGAGTAATGAACCGAATAACCCTCTCAAGGTCCTTGCTGCACCTGCAACCCTCAGTCTGGAGTGGAGTGCCTTGCAGGGGTTAACTCTTGCAGGAATTGTCCTCTCTATACCTCTCTCTCTCTCTCTCATGTGTCTCTCTTCAATGACCTCCTGCAGGGACTTTACGCTGTCCATGGGCAGGATGAGTTCAATGTGTCCACCCTCCTATTCTACCAGGCTTTTTCGGTTTTTGAAAGACTCTCTCTCTCTCTCAGCTCTTATAGCCTGATAATCAGCAGCATCAAATTCCCAGGCATGTCCCCTTCTCTTCTATTCTCCCCAAAATTCAAAATAATTAGCTTGCATGCCTAGAAAAGTTTGGAGCAAACATGAGAAAAATGTGTCCAAGGATATAATTTAAATGCAAACTGCACCATGTGATGTAGTCAATATTAAGTGGGCCATCTTGGATAACGATTCTGATGTCCACCAGGCTGTTGGCCTCTGCCCTTTCACAAAGGTCCTATGGTGTTGGGGGGTTGGAGGTTTGGTTGAGGTTTAAGGTGGACAACAGGGAGTCATGAAGGAGCGGGTGGATGGAGGGGGTTACCCTTTGTGAATTTTCTCAATCCAATTTGGGCTCTGCATTTCCCCTCCTTTGCAGATCTTGACTAACCCAAAAGCCGGGAGGCTTCTATGTCCAAATGAAAATGCCTTTGTTTGATTTAGTTTAATATCCTGCACATGTAAAGTGAGTGACCGCGCAGTTCCACTGGACATGCCCAACTCGAACAACATGCTGAATAGACAAAACACACGATGGATGTGTTTGTCTTAGGCGTCATGTCTCATAGGTGAGCGTGTTAAGTAAAACTCTATTTGATTGCACGCACCGCATGCATTATAGACTGAAGAGGAAAACCTGTCTGACAGATGTGTACAAGGGCATCAAACCTGCCTCTCATCCAAAGCTTTAAACAGCTGGCAGGAGGTTAAATGTTATTCTGCGGTACTGAATTGTTAAGTCGTGTTTTGCCATCTGGTGGCTTCTAGTCTGCTTAGCTCTTAATCAGTGAAGAATAAGCCAGATTGAACATATTAGTGGAGGATACACAACTAGTCACTAGGACAAGCAGACAAAAGGGCTTCAGCTTCCTTTACCGATGATCATTCACGTTTGTTTGGTTTTGACCGCTGAGAGGATTGTGGTCTGTGAAGATTGATTAGTGTGTGTGTCACGGGGGTCCTTCCAGACTGAAACTAATACCAGGGGAACAGGTGTGAATGCGGCTTTACAGAATGCTAATAGGTCACTTAGCAGCCTTTGTTTGCATTTCCTCACTCCTGATGAACTTACTCGGATGTCGCAAGCACACTGGAAAGTGTATTGGAGCAACACACGGCTTAAACTTAAAGCTTTGACGAGATGAAGTACCTGGTTACTAATGTTGCACATTAATGTAGACATGAATAGGGGATTATTGGAAGCGCTAACAGCATGCGATCGTATGCCGAAATCCGTAATCGAGATTGGTGTTTTTTTTTATTTGTTCTGTGAGTTTCGGAGAATGCGCTCTGTGGAAGAAAAGGCTTCTTTGTGGGTTCTTGTGATTGATGGTTAAGGGTTTCTAAATGGAGCCATCATTAAAACTTTGTGAAAGGGAAATCCTCTGTTGTGGCGTATTATATAGATTCTTTAAGGGTTTCCCTGAGGGACAAATCAAAGAACCTTGAAATGAAACATGATCACAAATATATATCAACACTTTGTTAAGAAAAAAAACATGGAGGGTTTTTGTTTTTTCCAAATGGAAGACCCACACTTTAGATGTTCATAGTTCAACTTTAATGTTCCTAATTTTAAACCTAAACTTTGCAGGGATTAAAGACCTCCAGTCTGTGTGTTACTGAGTAACAACAGACTCTGTAAATATACGTTAGAAAAGTATCGCACATCCGAAAAGCTTACTGTAATGGAGTTTTGACGTCAAAATATTGATGTATCATCTGTTTGCCCAGATCTAATGGACGGAATGGTGATATAATTGGAATTTAATGATCGTTCTTCAGCAAGTTCCTGTCATAGTCTTGCGTCAGGAAAAGTTTAGTGTTTAGATTTGCAATCAGCAAAGATTAACTAGATTTGCAGGAGATTTACATTCTGTGGTCTCAAAAGAAATTGATTTTCCATAGAGTCCTTTCTGTTTGGGTGTTTTCATGCTGGTAGATTGTGAAAGGCAGGAATGTTGCCTGTGGTAAAGATTTATCACACCTAGGTGTGAGTAGCGCTGTCTCAGTGTTCCAGAGACTGTTTTGGTGTGTGTCCTGGCTTCTCATACACCTTGATTCCTGTATTTGCGGTGTGTGTGTGTGTGTGTGTGTGTGTGTGTGTTCAGGACATAGAAGTGCAGATTTCTGATAGTTTGGATTGCAGTTGGTCAAAAGGTCCCCCGAAATCCCCCCTCCCCCCATGCACACACCTCTCCACACACCATTGCCCTCCCTCCCCTTTCCTTTCCCTTACTCTCTTTCTCGCATACTCTCACACACTTTTCCCTCCACCCATCAACCCACCCCCTCTCCTCTCTCTCTCTTCCTCTCTCTCTCTCTGTCTCTCTGTAATTCTCAGGTTACGGTGGCCGGAGTTTGCAGACATCCCTAGCGTCCCCCCTTCTTCCCCTGCCTTCTGTCCTTGTCCCTGCCTCCAGCCTGGGAAGAGCCACCCAGCGACCTCTCTGATTGGACCCGCTGGTTTGTCTTGACACGGCTCGAGCGGTGCGAGCCCGGAGGACGTGTTTCAACAGATGGTTAGGGCTTGGTGTGTCATCACATCGAAGAAAGGATTAGAGGAGGAAGGTTGTCCTCCGGGAGCTGTGTGGTCCCCACTTACAGCAGCGCAGCTTCAGGAGAGAGCGCAAAGTGAGGACGCCAGGTCCTCGCTTCGTCTTCAGCACCAGACGACTAAACTCCTGCGTGTGTGTGTCAGGTACTTGGGTTTTATTTCTCCTTTACATGATTTCAATTAACTCAGTTGACATTTGCTGTCAATTCTGTAAATATATATATATATATATATATGTGTATGTAGTAATTTTGCAGTTATTTTACTTTTTAGATTTTAACCTGAAATTCTTTAACGTCACGTCACTTTTTTTTTAATTGTATTTGAGAAATTGTTTAATGAAAGACCATGCCGCTGCAGTACTCTAAAGTCTAAATAAGTGAACAGGATGGAACTTCAATCCAGCGGCTTAAACAAATTCCAAATGTCTGTTTCGGGACAACAGTAATCCTGCACATCAGTCATTTCAACATCGTTGTCTTTTAACAAATGTTGAAAAGCTTCCGGACTGACTGTCAAAGCAGAGACGTGCACTTGAGTGAGAGAGAGAGAGAGAGAGAGGGGCGGCATGAGGAATTTGTGGCTCGCTTCAGTTATTTATCTCCACTGAGTTGCAGAGAGAGAGTTGAGCATCGGGCAGCGGCAAGTATTATTTATGTATGTTGCTGTGGGCCATGTGTAGCAGAGATCGTGTAATGAAAACAGGCAGGTGCCCGGAATAAAGGCATAAAAGCATAAAGCACCGGTGTATGACTAAAGTTTATGGGTAGTAATCAGCCGTGCATGTGTCTCACACTCGCACACACAGCTAAATGTAACTGACAAAACCACAAATGCAAGGTCAGTGAGTTCAGCATGAGTCAATTCATTACTAATGATCAGCGTGGCACGGCAAGAGGATGTGAATTTAGGAGCTGCTAAGTTTATTGCTGTTGCCTAAAACGACTGCAGTCAGTCAGATCTTTACTACAATTTATTTGACGTCTTAAACTGGCAAGAAATGATTTGGCTAAATTGATCGGAATTATTACGTTTTCTTTTTCTTTTTGTCAAAGTTGTCAAAGTCATGGAAGAATTGAGTGAAAATGATAAGAGTAGGGTTTTTTTCCCCCTCTTCTCTCTCTCATGTCTCTGCACTGAGACTGATATAAAATAAATCATAAGTAATCTGTGCCAGCTGTTCAGAGCTCTCCAAAGCTTCTCTTCAGTCTTTTTATTGGTACTTTGACCCTGCTTCTTTTTTTTTTCTCCCCAATCCCCTGGACACCCCGTTCAAAGCACTGGCACCACTTTACCGTACGGACGTCGCCATTTCTCATTTATTTGACCACTGTTTTCAAAATTGCAATATAACAGCAATCTTATTGCCAGCCTGCATGAGATACGAGATACGAGATATGACCACCATTTTTCCACTGATCCATAAACAGTGCTCGCAGCTGTTGTAGATTATTTGCGATTCTTGGGAAGTCTTTGCCAACGCAAATATTACTCCCGTAGCCGGTTAGGCAGCATATGAAAGTTTGAAAGATCGGAGGCACATTCAGGAACACAGAAGTGTGTCCTGCGTTTACGACGAGTGCCTCTCAATCGCACTCATTATATTGTGCTCACACTCTGGCTTCCAGACGTTTTCTCCTCTTTATCCGTAAACTCGAACCAAAAGCTTTTTTTTCTCTTTCCTGCCTTCTCCACCTTTTCGTTCTGGTGGAGAAAGTGGCTGTGTCAAAGCCGCGTTGCACATGTTCTGTCTTTCCGTCAAACAACCAACCCCCCCGCCCCGGTGCCAGACGCTAAGCAATCTGCGGCGCTGGTTCTGTTCAGCACTTGAAACACTGCTGTTTTATTTATCCAAGGTTACCTTTAGTTCATTAAGGTGATTAGTTGATTCCAGGTGAAGGCTATGGCAGACCTGAGGGGGATTGAGTTCGTCTGAATCTTATTTACCGCTGTCACTTTACCAGATGATCTGATGAGCCTTTCTGCTTTGTGTCTTAGTCACTTTCTCCAAGGCTGAAAGGCTGTGACTGTTTTGTGTGTGTGTGTGTTGAACATGGAAATTATTATTTAAAAGCTATATTTATTGTGACTTAAAATCCCTCCCTGTGTTCTCCTAAAACACTCCATATGATAGAATGTGACACTAACGTGACAGAAACGACGGATACTTACTTTCGACGATTTTTAAAATTCCTTTAAACCAGAGAACATTATTACTTCCATATAAACCACACACATAGAAAAGTGGGGGGGGGGACCATCCAGCATCCTTAAACACTGTTTGATGGGTCTCTCTGGGGAGCTTTTGTAAGCTATCCATTTGAGTCACTGGTATAGTTCGAATAATACTCAAGTGTTCTTGCTTTTTTCTTCTTTTCACACGGTTGAAAAAAAAACTTTTTAAATTAATTTCTGCATTTATTGCAATACAAAGGTTTACCACACAGGATTCCATAACAATGGATTCTGAATCCCCCCCCAATCTTGCTATCATTTGTGTAAAAGCAAACTGACTACTGAAGCCAGTAAGTAACTCCACTGCTGTCTGAGGATTTATCAAATTCTTGTTTTTTTTTGTTTTTTTTAATTGCTTGAAAATATTTTATTGGCACTAATCGTTTCACAAAAGCGTTAATTACTATTTAGTTAACACGCTATGTAAAACCATATAATAAAGTTTTCCCTTTTTTTTCTTGAAAAGTTTCCAAAGCATCCTCAAATATTCCAAGCCTTTTTCTAAAACTCTAAGCCCCTAAAGATTTTATTTGTTCATTTTTTTTCCATTTGTCAGTTTTGTGCTGTGAAGCCGCTGACATGGCAGTGAGCGAGTCGGTCTGAAAAAGGAAATCGCACTGCACTCTAAAGTGGCTGTTTATCTCTGTACTTAATAACAGCATCCCACAGGAAGCGAGGCCGTGCCTTTATTTTTTTTTAACAGGCGGACTGTGAATTTCATAGAACACAGAGCTTGCTCGCTCACTCTCTTTTTCTCTCTCTCTCTCTCTCGTGCATCACTGTAATGCAAAATCATGTCAGGTTTGTAATTGTGTAGTCCTTGATGTGTCCGTTCATCAAAGGGGAAAGTCCTTAGCATGAGAATGATCCCAGGTCCGGGCGGATAAGCATCACTCCTTTTTCCTCTATGAGAAAAATTCGCAGCTGGGAATAATGGGGAATGTGAGATGTAGGAAGAGTGTCCAGAGAGAGTTGGTATGAAATCTATTTGAGGTTAAATTTGTCTGAGAGGATTCGCATGTTCAGAGTGGAAGTCCGAGGACTACAGCTTCAGCCTGAAAGCCGCAGCCTGAGCATGTTCTCCCTGCTGCCTCACCTTTTGGGGTGCAATAATCTGACAATCTGGTTCAGATCTGAGAGAGAAAAAGTGCTCCACGTGTGTCACGTGCAATTAAGTGGCCGTCAGAACGGATCGGAACAAGGGCCATTCAAAAGGTGACGCAGCCGGGGAGCTGGCGCTTTCATCTTCCGCTCCTCCAAAGAGCAGATAATGGAGAACAATTTGAGAGGAAAAAAAGGATGGGGGGGGCGAGTGAACACTCAGCTCGTCTAATAAAAGACAGCATGAGGCACTTTAGCTGCTTTTTTTTCTCCCCCTTTTGTACTTCTGCTAAAGAACATGTCACGGGGGGGTCTAGTGCTTCGTTTGGATCACAGTACTGTTTGATCCATTTTGCTGTACATCTTCGTCTACCTTTTGGAGTAAAGGTTTGGTTTGTAGTTCTGGTGGTTGGTTTTTCATGTGCATGCTGCCTAGACCTGATGACGGTTTTTGACTGGTGCGTGAACTGCCCTAGAGGATGCGTTTCTGCTCACTGCTTGATTGACAGATGTCCCTGAGGACATCCATACACTAGGTGGCAGTATACACCTACAACGTTGACTTGCAATTTATCAATAATCTTCGAGAGCGACATTTAATTCCAACTTTCCACATGCCCCTTGTGCTAGGAATCTGAGAGCTGGACAGATAGAGATTAGCCAAAAGATAAAGATTTGTTGAAATAAAGTAGCATGTCTCGACTGTTTCAGGTCTCTGCGGAGCAAATCCAATCAGCAGTCAGACTACGAATCAAGGTTCACCTAGCTTTATGTATTTATCTAGGTAGTTAAAATAAATCATTTTAGCAAGATGTTAGTTCAAGCTGGATTTTGCACCCACACTGTGCAAAAGTGGGGGAAAAAAAATCGAAACCCATGAACGCTTCCTTTTGATAGTTAAGCGAACAGCCACAGAAAAACAGACTGAGAAGAGATTTCAGCCAAGCTTTGGGATCAGAGATATTTATGCATGGCATGCTTAGCAGACTTGGCTCTCCACATCTCATGTTTGCTCTTCTGGCACCTACACAATAAATGAGCATGAATGTTTGGCTGCACGGTCCTTCCAAATGAATCATATGATTGAACAGATCATACACCTTGAGCGGGAGGCGGAGATTTGAAATGCAGGTGCCGGAAAGCCTGCGTGAGACGCCGAGAGTTAATTGAATTACAAATGGTGTGATTGCATGCTTCAAAAAGGTCTTGCACGTTTATACCACTTGCAGTGGAAAGAAGGGCCAGTCTTGGCACAAATTATAGGCTCCATCTTCTTTCTCTCTCACTCACTCTTTCCCTTCTCAACCCTTTTTGCTTTCTTTATTTTTCTTTTTTATTCACTTTCCCTCTCATTGTTTATACACGTGTGCGTGAGAATACAGAGACAGGTTGAAAATCATACTACTTGAAAAGACTGTCGTCGTTTCTTCACCGTTCCGTACAGCAGTAAGAGCTCTAACATGTGACGGACGAGCTCTGGGACAGCGGTTCTCCCAGTCCAGGTCTTTTCTCGCAATTTCCCACGACTCCTGTCTGCACACGTTCCACATTCTGGAAGTGCAGTGTTTCGCGGAGAGGCAGAAGCTCCACGGCTGGAGGCTGCTGACAGAGTTTTCACCTCTCCTCAACGGGGTGCTGAGTGGAATTCCTGCAAGCTCCTAAATGCCCCCGAGAGCTTTGCAGATTTTTTTATTTTTTTGGGGGGGGGGCTTTTACTTTTCAACACTATTGAGCTGCATTGTGTTAAGTCAACATGTATGGAAAAAGTGGGCTGATTTGTTCCCCTCTAAAATCTTTTACCAATGCCTCCCTCTGCATTGGAGACCACTTATTGTTGGGACATTCTCTTTACAAGAAGGTGCAGCTTCTGGTTTATGTGACATACAGACTTTATATAATTTGTCGTTTTGGATGAAATCATGCTTAAAAGTGGAACCAGGTGGAAAGTTTAAATCGGAGTTATAAGCATGTCTTCAGCATAACGAAGTTAGTACAATAAACAGAGTAAAGTATAGGGATTATGGCAGGAGTGAAGAGCACTAAATTTATAGCAGGTCTCTCTGTTTTAAACCATATTACACAAGTTTGCACAGTGAGGACTCTGGAAGTCTCCAGTGGTCAGGCCTGGTGTTTGTTCTGTATATATTTGGAATTTAAGCCCAATTCAATTAGGCCCACCTCATTACAGTAGCACTCATAATCCATTTTCCCTTCATAAACATGTGGTTTGGTGTTATTATTCCAAGTTTCATTCTGTAATCGTTCAATCAGTCAAAAGGCTTCCAAAGACTCAATAACACAAACCACTTAGACAAGCGTGACGTGTTAACAAAGCCTTCGATTCCCGGCATCGCGTCAAGCAAATCCGTGGAACAAGTGGCCTGGGAGGCATGCTCATTAATCATTAATGGGTCTGCACGGGTCATTATGTGTGTAAACCGCCTCAGTGGAGTCGTCGTGCCCAGCCATGGGCGTGAGTAATGAGCCTATGAGGCACGACAAAGCTCTGGAGATGTAAATGACTCGATTTTAGTTCCACCTAAAGCACTATGCCAGTTTTTTTTTTTTTTGTTTTAACTCCCACCAGTAAAAATAAAGGAGAGTAATGTCTGAAGCTTGTCCCATGTTTCTTGAAGCAGAAATCCTTATGAAATATAAGGATTATTGAAGTGGCAAAGTTGCTTTAGCTCAGACTCGAAGCTTAAAGCGGGAGCCCAATAGACATGGTTTATTTATGAAGAACAATTACATGGGTGGAAACTGACGGTTGATATCATCATTTCGTGGCACGTTGACGTCTCTCTGGATGCTTTTGACATAGAGACCGAAAAAAAAAACGACCACAGCGTGTAAAAAGTCTTCATTTGGCAGCCCAGTGTGTGGTAGCGGGTAGGTTTCTGAGCTGCAGATGGGAACTATAGCACTGGAATATTTTAGATTAGATGTTACTTTACATTGACATCTGGCTAGAAATGTCATGTTTATGTTGAAGCTGTCTATATTTTCCTCAGAATGATTTATCTGTCATGGGGTGAATTGGAACCATTCATCATGGGGGAACTTTTCTGAGAAAAAAAAGCAAATATTCGTTGCGATGCAAAGAAACGTTGTATGTATTCCTTATAGCAGCTGTAATTTTTCTGCAAAATGTAAACGTTTTGTCCACCAGTTCTTCCCCACTCCCAAAATACCCCATAAGATTTTTACAGTGCCTGTTTTTCTGTTATTTGTCATACACTTTTGATCAAAGGCGAAATCTTTTGACAGACCCTCTGCTGTTTTCATTAATTTTCCCTACTTTCTTCTTTCACAATCTGTTTTTTTGTGCTTTCTTTATTAACTTAGTGCTTATAAAAGAACCAGCGTCCTGGAAGCCTTTTAAACATGGCACAACTCGACCTCCTGCCTGACAGAAAGCAAGGAGAAAGCCTTGCTTGAGCAGCAGCAGTTTGAGCTTGAAAAGGAAAAAAAAAATCCAAGAAGGATCTCCAGTAGGTCTTTACTACATGCTTGCCAGAT
The DNA here is from genome assembly GCF_019097595.1 of Hemibagrus wyckioides. Classification (NCBI taxonomy): domain Eukaryota; kingdom Metazoa; phylum Chordata; class Actinopteri; order Siluriformes; family Bagridae; genus Hemibagrus; species Hemibagrus wyckioides. The sequence goes on along the minus strand of NC_080732.1, from coordinate 4,138,910 downwards.
TTTAACAGTTCCCTTTTTTTTTTCTTTTTTTTTTTTTTAGCCTACCTGCCAACTTAGGTCTGTTGAAGTGCTTATAAAACAGCTTGGTAAGTAGCTGAAAAATGCAGGAGGAGGCTGCTCAGCCTAGTTTGCTGCCTTGCAGGTGGCCTGGACTCGTAGACCTCCTTGAAAGGAGTGTTGATCAAGTCTGGTTTATACTTCATGTGTGTACACATGCCTAGGCAGTAGCAACACAAGCATCATTGTTTGTATACTCACCTGAGTGCTTTTTGTACATCTGGGTGATTAATAAGTGATCACATTGTGCTATTCTGCCCCCAGTAATTATATTGTTAATACAACATTTAGCATTAATTGCATAATCAATTCTCCACAAAATTGCAGGCAGCCATCTTGACCTTATGGCCAAAAGTATACAGACACCTGACCATTACACCTGTATGTTTTGGGATGTGGTAGCTTAGTGGTTAAGTTGTTGGACTACTGATAGGAAGGTTGTGAGTTCAAATCCCCGAGCCACCAAGCTGCCCCTGCTGGGCCCCATAGGTTCTTAACCCTCAGTTGCTCAGTTGTATAAAATGTGTAGCTCCAGTTACTGGCGTCTGCTAAATGCCAGAAATGTAAATGCATGTTCTTATTTGAAGTCAAGTCGAGTGGGTTTTTCAACTCATACAAGTCTGATAAAGTGCACTACATGACAGTTCTCAATTTTGGAGCTCTCATGCTTTGGTGATTTGTGCCCATTAAAGAAAGTTAGTGAGGCACTGATGATTGTTTAGGAGGTCTGGGGTACAGTTAATCCAAAAGTGTGTTCAGTGGGGTTGAGGTAAGGTTGAGGCTCTGTGCAGGACCTTCGAGTTCTTCCATGGAGCTTTATTGAGTTTCCTTCATGGAGTTGTGGTGATCAGGTGTTCAGATACATTGGCTATGTAATGTCTAATCCTAGTTTAAAACCAAGTTGAGGAGTTTCAGCACACATACACTCCACATGGAGATGCTGCAGGGCTGATCCTCGTACCACGGTGGAACTTGTGCTGTGCTGCTGTCAGTATCAGCTTGTGGGATTTCTGAGGCAATGGGGACCTCTTTTCTGTGGTTTATAATGGATTATGGAATATCACAAAACTCTCCAAGGTCACATTTTCCTTCTCTTCCCAGTCTGAGTGCTCAGACATGAAGGCTAGCATAGACGACAAGGCTTATTGTGGGGATTAGTGTGGGATTTTGCCTGGGTTTAAGAGTGTGAGAGGGCTGTGTGACTTGCGGCTCACACGCAGTCATATGGATGCCAGGTGTCAGTTCCAGCTGTGAAGATGACTGAGGCGCTCATCTATCTGCTGGTGCTCTCCGGGTGTAATGTGATCGGTTACTGTGGTGTTTGGTGGGTGGCATGGCAAGGTGGCATGGCTCCTGACTGAGTCACTCCCTCCGTTTACTGGTACTTCATCAGTTCATACCTCACATGAAAGCTCATAACCTTCAGTATTTTTTGCCCAGGTCCAGATACCTCGACTTGATTACTGGACTTTCAAAATGTCTGCAGTGTACTGAAATGTAACCCTTGAAATCAGAGGAGCCACTTGTGTGTTTTTAATAATTTTCCTCTTAGTACATTCCTCTAGACACACACTCACAGTTCCCAGCAGACCACCTGGTGCCACAGAAAGCAAGACTTTGAAGTCTCAGAGTTGGATTAATTTGATCACATATTTACAAGCATTTATAATTAATGAAAGAACCCCTGCCAAGTCAGTACCCTCTCTGTTTCATTCAAGGGATTAGTTTTGGGCCCACTCTCATTGTTTTCTCCAAATATTACTCAGTGCCATTTCTCATTAACCACATCATCAATGTATTAAAATTGGTGACTGTAACAAAATCTGAGTCTTTGTTATCCATGCTCCCCGTTCTGCTCAGTGTAATCAGTGAAAGCTAACAGCTTCAAGCTAAATGTAGTCTGGTTTTATAATTACTGGACTATGCAGCCAGTGTTGTGTGGATTTGTCCATGTCTGGCTTGTCATTTTTATGCTTAAAAACAATGCATATGGTTTAGAAAATATTTTTAAAAAGCATGTGCTATTTTGTCGTTACTGGAATTTGATTAATATTCCAAGCTTTTTGTGGTTGTTAGTATGGGTCATGAGTTGAAGAAAGTTTGGAGTCTGTGCACTACATATCACAAGAACTTTTTCTTTGTGGGTTGTGTGAACCTAAGATCCGGGGTACTTACCTCATGTGCCCTCTTCTATGCTGACTTGATCTACAAGCCTGACACAGTCATTCCACTCGGGCGTCTGAAAGCCCCAGATCTTCAACCTCCGGACCTCAGAATGATTGAGACTTTCCACCTTTTTGGTGTGATGATATGTTGGATCTCCATAACTTCCCAGTTCATACTTTTTCACCCCTGAGTACTACAGACCGTATATTTTTAAATCCACCACAAGCACGGGGTCTTGGAGTTTGGTATAAAAGCAGAAGACTTACTTGGCTGTACAAAATTATGCGAGTAAGAGAAAGGGCTGGTGCTTCATCTTTTAAACATGTGGAAATGACTGTCTGGGTCGCTCTGCAGAGGTGTGTGGTATGTCATTAGTGAAAGCCAGTGTGTCTGTATGGTATTCTCTCGACAGTGATTAAGTCAAATGACCCAGCGAACCAAGAACAAAGTGAAACCACTTCAGTGGGTTGGCGCATTCCTCTTCTCACCACGTAATCAGCACTTAAGCCCACCGGCAAAAAAGCTGCTCACAGAGCTCTGCTTCAGGAAAATGAGTACATTTGGACTCTCCATAGGTTGGCTATCTAGGTTCGAAACTTTCAAGGCCAGTGCGGTTTAAAGGCCCATTTCTTCGCTGGTTTAGATCATGTTTGCAAAGAGTGGTCACAGAAGCATCCTGAATTTGACTTATTTCTTGCCCGTACTCTAGGTTTTTATGGCTTTAACATTAGTTTTATTCTTTCACATTTTTTCAGATCAGCCATAGCAACATAGTGTTACTAGGGCTGTGTGTGTGGACAGAGCACTCGTTGACAGAGGCTCTGTGTGCTTGCGGTGTGTTCTGGCCACAAGCCTGCTTGGCACGATGGGATTTCACACACTGCGCTGCTCAGTGTGCGCGTCCACCGCCGCCAGATCCTGGCCCATTACAAAAATGTTTGCGAAACCCAAACCTCGCCATACACCGCTTCTGCGGCTCGGCCGGCCACCGCGCCCCTGGTGGGAATAATCAGCATACAGATGCATGCATGCATGCAGCCCTTTATACCCCACTAAACACACACAAACACACACTCTCCCTCTTATGTACCTCCATTCCCCAGATGACTGAGTCAGCACTTTCACTTGCTTCTGTTCAGTTCACTTGCTTTAGGTTAATTTCTACCTTTTCTCTTTTGAAATGGGAAGAAATCGCAAAATCTTGGCCTGTAGATTAGCCAGGGCAAGGCAAAGACACCAAGCAAGTTGAGGGTACAACTGGAGATTAGGTAGCTAGGGATTGGTGTTGTCTTGATGCTTCTTAAGTGGATGAATTGCTATCTCTTGTATTGCTTGTGATTGACTTTCTCTTGACAATCCTTATGTTTATGGATTGTTTGGGATTCCTGGGACCTTAATTACACTAAAGTTTAGTAATTGCTTTGATTTTGAGTTGCTTGGTACTGTCAATATTTTCTCCAAACTTCAATAATTGCTCCTGCTTAAACTATGATACTAAGGACAAGCTTCTTTCTATCTCAAATGCTCTAATCCAGAGGACCCCCCCCCCACACACACACACACTTTTTATTTTTTTTTTTAAATGAAGAGCTGAATTTTTGATGTTGATATTAGCTGGTAGATGTTTGCACTAAAACCAGATGTGCGGGAAGTGTGAGCTGCTTGGACGTGGCAGGATGAAACGGTGTGGTTTGGTCAGATTCTGCAAGTGATCCTGATGCAAGTTGCTGCCGGCCGCCAATGGACAAAAAAAGAGGAAATGTGTTGCACAAAAGGATTTTGATGGATGAACTGAAAACCCCAGGTTTTCAATTGGTTGCATCAGTCTGGTGGCTGAAGCCAAAGGGAATAAAAGGGGCTGTTATACAACTGCACTAAGTAGGTGGTGAAAGAGGGATTTTCCTTACGGTAATTAGGGGAACTCGGAGCTGTTACATTTACATGTGCTTTCTGGGTAATTCTATTATGGCTTGTTGCATTTATACGGATGAAGGTCTGCAAGAAAATAAGCAATGTGAATAAACATGGTTCCAGTTATGAACAAAGTGGTTTGATTACAGGCCCATTAAGTTAATTGTGGATTTGCGTCTTCATTTAAAATGTGGTCGATATATAAACCATAGCTAAACCAGTACTTCAGAAATATTGTGACAATATTGCTATGCAACATGTTTCAGACTTTTACTGTACAGTTTTCTAACCCACATATACAAGCTTCACCCCCCACCAAACTAGACTTGCTTAGCATTACAGAAAAGGACACATGAGGCATTGATGTTTTAAACCAGGCAGTTTGGGGTCATTTCAGGAAAAAAGGGCAAGCCTAGTGGTATTTTCATTGCAATTGCAGAGCACGGTAAAATTTATAAACTGATCCTTTAAGTCAATCTGATGATGCTGACTGAGCCCCACCTTAGATATGTTATTTGCTTTTGCTTTTTTTTTATGGTAAGCCTGATGACTAAATTATATCCTCCTTCAAAGATTAATGCAGTTGGAAAAAATGTTCCCCATCAAGACACTCCTTGTATTTTCATTCTCAGCTGTGTTATCCAGTGACCCCTGATATGCATTACATACTTTAGACCCAGGGGACTGTGGGTTGGATTAGCTTGCCTACATTGTAGCTGCATCATCATTTCGGGCTCTGCCTGCCAAGTCTCTCTTTGCTATTGTCTCATAAATCTACATGGCCAAAAACACAGCTGCATTGCTGAGCAGAAGCCTTCAAAATTTGGTGTACCATTGTTTATACAGAGAGGGCAGGGGAAAAAAGGGGGATACAGCATAATGATGGAAGTAAAGATTGTGGATTGCGGTGAAGGACTCTTGGTCTGTCTTTCCATTAATCTGAAAATTACCCCCATTTTCACCAGGGGCTCTTTTTGGCAGCTGTGCATCAGGCTGAAAGCTGGCATAGTGGTCTTTTTGTTTTTTCTTCTTTGAACCTTCAAGACTACTTTTTTCCCCTTTCCATCATCCCCAATATTATTCCGTGAGCTTATCTCTAATTAATACAGTAGAGGCTAATTTAATGGGTGATTTGGTCTAATCCCTTAAAACAATAACTGATGAGAGATGATGCTCTTTTTGCTGGGCATCTGTGGTCCAAAAGAAAGTGTTGATGTGTGTGACTGGGAAGCCCACAAAGAAGTGGTGTCACAAAAACAGCCTGGCAAATGAAAAAAAAAAACTCCAGAAGCTAAAAACTTCTGATTGGCCTTTAAATTATTTGGCAGTTTCTTTGGAGTGTAATGCATCATAGACTGCAGTAACGTCTGGGGTCTTGTTGTGGTTGTCGTAATTGTATTCATCAAAACTGTTTATTTGTAAATGATTTACGTCCACCCTGAAACTTGAACTTCATTCAGACTTCTGTGTGCTTGTGTTACTTGTGTTACCCATTCATTCACCTTTCCATTTATGTCCATCCATCAGAACAGCACAGTCCACAGGATTCCTGACTGGCATATTTATTACACCTTAGGAGTGTGTATGCTCTTTAGCCCTGACTCCAGGCAAGCTCATCCACCCCGGCTGCTTCTCAGACATCCACTGGTCTGTGTAGCCTTTCTCTTGGAGCACAGACTTGTTCGAGAACAAAATAGTGCTTGTTAGTCAGGCTACTTTAAAGCTCTGGCACCTAGTTGCACTTGTACCTTATACTGCAGCACAATTGCTTGCACAACGGTTTCTCATAAGCCAGTGAAGGCTGCCAGTTTTTCAGCAGGACGTTTCATCAATAAACATGAACATTAAAATAGCTGCATGCCAGGCCTGTGCTATTTTGGCCAGGGTGGAATAGTGGAAGGCCAGCAGCAGTGGTCTGCTCCTTTGTTTCCTGCTGCTCATGGAAAACGGTGAAGTGGACGACTGCATTCGCATGAAAGCTTTGAGGCGGCCAAGCACTTTTCTTAAGTAGTGGGTTAGCGCAGGACTCGTATCGGCACATGCCTAAGAGGAGCCTCTGACTATCGCCAGGCCTGTCAGCTCAGACACTTCTTTTTCTTTGGAATAATGGAGGTAATTAAAAACCAAGCCGTAATTTCTGACCTTCCAGAGCTGAAAATAGAAGTGCTTTTTCACTGTAACCATTTTCTGAAATTGCACTTCTCTGGTTTTAAGTTAATCCGTTTGAATTGCTGGTGTGGTAATTCTGCTGAACGGCAGGAGGCTGTTGAGGTGCTAAATAGCCGGTTGATTATAAATCACACCACAGCTATTGGCATAACATCACACTCGATGTTTGAATGTAGGTATGGTACTGTTTTTATTGTTTGTTTGCTTAAATAAACACAACATTCTCAGTGTTGCTCTGTGAATTCTGCCTCTCACAGTTCCCTAACCTCAACTACACTCACTCTAGTTCATAATTAGTCTCAGACCTGTTAAAGCCACAGGACTGCTTTGCTTGTGCAATCATTACTTTTGTTTGCGTGTGAAATGTTTGGTTCCCGAAATATAAACAAACCAGTAGACTAATTTAACCACTGCGACCCAGACCAGGTATTTACTAAAGGATAAATGCACTGCCCTCCACAGCATATTTATGATAATAAACTTGGTCTTTCTAGATCCTGTGAGCTTCATATCTGACAAGTTGCTCTTGAATCCTCTTGAAGGAAAGTAAACACCTCGCACTTGTGCAATGTTTTTCGCTGGGTCTTGTAGGAATCCAGTTCTATGCAATGCACACCTCTAGTCTCAACAAGATGCCCTGTGAACCTTCTGGCAAGCTTTCACCTCTGGTTTCTGTCTGTTCATGTTAAATAATTATCGTATGCATGTGTAATATTCACCTGCATTTGTGTGATCGTGCAAACGTATGATCAGAGAAGGTCTGATGGTCGGACCAAAGCTTAGTTTACATGATGCACATTTTGATGTCCCGATAGGTTTAAGGATAAAATGTGCTTCAACCTGTGCACTTCCCAGGAACAAAGGATGGATTTGCTTTTCCGTCTGGTTTCTCCCAACATTTCTTCCTCGTATCGTCTCGGGTAGATTTTCCTCACCGCTGTAAAATGTGTCACATTTTCTGTAAAGCTACTGACGAAAGTTCTATACAAATCAAATTGAATTGCCTTAGATGTAGGTCTGTGTCTGAACCCTGCTACCTGTCCACTAGGGGTTTATCCAACCAAATAGCACCAATATTTGCACAGCACTGCAGTGAGGACTTGGCTGGCTGGCCCTCGCACTGCCTGTCACCAATTTTCGCTGTCCAAAAAAGCACTTAAAGGTTTATCTGAGAAACTGCTTATCAGCAGGAGTGATTTACTACTGAAGCACTGTTTAGTGTTTTTACATGTGTAACAAGGAAATATGTGTTTCGAGGGATATCCCACACACGAGCCCTTTGTCTTAATCGGTTCTCAGTGTGTGAATGTTCATGGGAAGATTGGCGTACACTGATGATGAAAGCTCAGGTGCATATTAGTTTCAGTCCTATTTGTTTCACCTCATCGATTCCAGACAAAGATCACGCAATCTGTTGCCCCTTGAGATATGCGCATTAATGACATTCATGGTCAAGTGTATGTGTCAGGGTTTTTTTTTTTTCAACATAATTGTTGTCTAATTAGGTTAGAATGGATTCATTTGCAAAAGATTTCTAATTAGTTTGGAAAGATATCCTGACGCAAGGGTTTCCCAAGGCGCATGGCAAAGTGTGGTCTTTGTCATCTTCAGCGATGTGTAGCGCCCACTCCCACCGCCCACAGTAGGGAGGTTAATGTAGCGGAACCTCCACCTCCCTGTCCTCCCTCTCCTCGCTCTCCTGGGACCCTCATTCCCCACCAGCCATCCTGCAGGGGTCATAACACGCAGATCATGATTGACATCTCAGCACTAAACCCCGATTGGCTTCAGGCCGTCATCACCAGCCAGTGGGAAAGCTTCTGTGAGTGGATCTCAATGGGACAGACAGGGAGAGAAAGAAAAGCGAGACAACCGGTGAGAGAATACTGGTTTGTCAGCACACACAGGAAGTGAATACATTGCCCTCAGGTCTCTCCGGTTTTTGGATTTTGTCTGTATGTAGTTGAGGAGAAAGGAAAAATGATGAGAGCAGGATAAGCACTTTGCAGGTAGGATTTAAAAAGATTATATCAAGTTTTGACTCGTTTATTTTCTAACCGCTTGTAGCTCCGAGTGAAATCATTTTGATGAATGAAGATGTTGCATACGTGCCATGCAGTGAATACCCATGAATCCATTGTAGCACCCATTTATCAGGATACCTTGCTGAACACTTTATGCGACAGATGTTTCTGTGAAATCTTTGCTTCTTTTGGTTTGAGGATCCTGACTATACAGAGATGACATTAAGTTTAAGAGCCTCTGTTAAATGATTTATCAGGTGTGAGTGTGTTTAAATATTTAGCCACATATCTGGAACAGTCATTTAGGGTTTTTTTTTTTCAGTCTCAGTCTTTAAGACCGATTCCATTTCTCTCAGCCAAAGTACCATTTGCTTTTACCACAATTTTCCGAAGGATTTTACATATTAAATGGACATATGTTGTGACACGCTGATTTTTTTTCTTTCTTTCTTCCTTTCAGATCTGCTCATAAGAAGCTCCGGAGCACAGCAGCAGCATCCTCTCTCTCTTCCATCATGAAGGCTGAGTGCCTGGCCTTGCTGTTGGCACTTGCTCTGGCCGCTCCACTGTCCTGCTCAGCCTCCACCACACGGAGTCAGAGCCTTCGGGGCCGAGTGCAGCGCGATCGCCGTAACATACGCCCCAACATCATCCTCATCATGACCGATGACCAGGATGTAGAGCTGGGTGAGCAGGGTTTCCTCTAGAAGGAGACTGATAAGCAGAGAAAAAAGTTTCTTTTTCAGATTATTTCCTTCCTAATAATCCGATTTGTAGAAATGGACCAACCTCATTAATGCATGTCAATGGAAATTTAAATAAATCAAATAAATTGCTTCAAAAGTGAATGTTTTCCTCAGTTGTACAGTGTATAATCAGCTAATTAGAAATTATTTCCAACAACAATTATTATTATTATTATTATTATTATTATTATAACAATTATTATTATTATTATTATTGTTATTATCATCATCTCAGTAATGGTTATAATGTAATTACATAAATTAAAGTTATTTAAATTCTGTATGAAAAATGTGAAACAAAGTGTAACAAATATACATAAATAATAATGAAATATAATAGCAGAGATAGAAGAAACAAATATAAGAAATATAATAATAATAGAATAATTACGAACTATATAAAATTATCAGTATTTGAATCTGAATGACTTTCAAAAAAATCTGAGGAAATTTCATGCTAAAGAGTTTTCCATGATTTAATGATTTGTAAGGTTTGACATCTGAGAAACGTTTTGGGACATGATTTCTTCTCACATTCTGTCCAATAAGGACATTTTGAGTTTGTTTAGTTTTTTTCCTAAACACTCTGAAACGAGTTAAATCCTCAAGCTTAACTGCTGTTAGCTACCTGTTACATCGGGGATGTGTTTGTGATTTTTGTTGCTATGGTAACGCTTATACTACTTCCATGCTAATAAATTTGGTTTGTGTGAATCTAAACAGAGATTTCTAACACGGTGTCGAATTTACAGAGAAGATAAACATTTCCTTTTGAAATTTGCAAAACCATAGCCGTTGTGGTCCCGAGCCATGAAACTCTGGTTCTGAATCAAAGTCTTAAGATGAACTTAATATACATTTATAGAGAGCTTAATTTCACTGCTTTGTCCTCTTTGTAATAAACACACTTGTTTTCATGCAAGTTCTCCATTACTAACCTGAGCCAGCCAGGAAAAACTGAGCTAGTGTTCAGCGTTAGTGTTTTTAGCCAGCGTGACTCAGCAGTCGAGTCGTTCTCTGATTTGTGCCAAGACAACTGCAGTATGTCAGACACAATCTGGGAACCTAACTGTCGTCACTTTGACCATATAACACTCAGCAAGCCTCGCTCTCAGTGTGTCACATGAAAGGCCATTTCAGCCAGGCTGCATTTTAACCTTCCAACTGGAAATGAGAACCTTGAGGCTCCTAATCACATCCACATCGATAACTCAAAGCATGAAAGGTTCCCAGTGTTTATTATGTGCTGTATAAGTATCAGAATCAGTAAAGTTTTATTTCCTTTTTCCAGGCTCATTGCAGGTGATGAATAAAACTCGCAAAATCATGGAGGAAGGAGGCACAGCATTCACAAACGCCTTTGTGACCACCCCCATGTGCTGCCCGTCCCGCTCGTCCATGCTGACAGGAAAGTACGTTCACAACCACAACACCTACACCAACAACGAGAACTGCTCCTCTCCTTCATGGCAGGCACAGCACGAACCTCGTTCCTTCGCTGTCTACCTCAACAACACAGGCTACAGGACAGGTATGAATATCATGAATAGTTCCGTTTCTCAGTTGTAATCTTAGACTGTATTTGAAAGTGTGCATATTTGTGTTAGCTGTTAAATTCTCCAGTGTTCAGAATGTTGAGTAATTTCCTATAACAGGTTTCTATAAAGATGTTATGGTTTGTATAGTAACAGCACTCACAGGGACATGTATAGCAGACGCTTAATCACATTTGTCATATCCAAGTGCCATAAAAATGTCCAAAAAAAGTCAAAGATTCCTATATATCTTATGTACAAAAGGAATCTCCAGTATCCACGATTCATAACGGTCACTACTAGTAACTTCCGACAGAGGAAAGTACAAAGTGGGGTGATGGTAGCTCATGTGGTTAAGGCTCTGGATTGTTGATTGGAAGGTAAAGCCCCAGCACCACCGAGCTGCACCTTGAGCAAGGCCCCCAGCCCCTCCTGCTCTAGGGGTGCTGCATCATGGCTGACCTTGCACTCTGATCCCAACCCTCCGAGGATGGTATATGCAAAGAAAGAATTTCATTGTGCTGTAACATATATGTGACAAATAAAGGATACTTAACGTGCCAGTAAACATTCATCTCAGAAGACAAATTTCGATACACTCGGCACCTGTTAAAGCTAAACCTTGCCAAGCACTAAGTGACCTGTCCATGAGTGCAACCAAACCATGATTAACAATGCAGCGCTTTTAATACATGTCTTCGCTTTCCTTTGAACCTTTAAGAAGCTGAAACTGTTAAATCTACTAGTGGATGTTGGTCTACAATTAACTGCACAGACTGGCTGCTTGCCCAACTCTTGGGAGATGTTTTAATTTGGCTTAAAAAAACTGTAATGTAAGCAGGCTTTTAAAAGCAGAGCACTCTTTGGATATCATTAAAAGGGCAGCATTTGAGAAATTGAGCTCTCAATTACTGCCTTTTCTTTTGAACCTGGAAGAAGACGAACGAAACTTATCATCTAGTAAGTAACAAAAAATACACAGTAATGATAGTTTTGGTGTTTGACGGCTTTGACGGTTTTTCGCAGCTTTCTTCGGGAAATACCTCAACGAGTACAACGGCAGCTACATTCCTCCTGGGTGGCGCGAGTGGGTGGGACTCATCAAAAATTCCCGCTTCTATAATTACACAGTCTGTCGGAACGGCTACAAGGAGAAGCATGGTGCAGAATATGCCAAGGTATGTGCCTGCTGGTTTCAGTTCACAGCTTTGTCGCAGTCACGTTGCGGGGATTCGTAATCCCATCACCCCCGTTGTTTTTAACTTCGTGGCCAATTGTAAGGTCTGTTCTCAGCTAATTGCAAGGTTTGCTCGCTCGTAATCCCAGGTTGATCTAAACTGCTTGGAATCTGATTAAATTAAAGGGAATGTTCTGAGCTGGAGTGGCATCTCCTCATTTCTGCAACACCGTCTCATGTCATCAAACGATTCCCCACCAAGTTTTAGAGTGGAAATTGCCTCCAGCCATAACTTTACTCTGTTTCTTTTCTTTTTTGTTGCGTTTCTTAGAAGCTATGGACGCCAATTAGATTACTGCAATGCAGCAACTCAACCTGGGAACCAATAACTTTGGTAAAAAATTAGTTTGGGAAGATTCATTCCTGAGAGCTCAGTTTTGGTATATTGCCTCAAAATTAATACTTAATTTCATTTGGATTTCGTTTGCTTTTTACTCAAAGTCTTCCAAAGTAGTAGAGTTTTTCCTGTGTGGAATTTGAGCTGAGGTTTCTTGGTTTCGACTTTATGAGCATGTCTGATGGGTAAATAAATGTTTGGCCTGGTGCTCCGATGGCAACGACTTGCTTGTTTAGTTAGACCAAGGTGTTAAGTTACCCTCAAGCTGCGAGGTGGCTGAGGCCGGAGGTTCCTGCACTGAGCTCTGGAGAACACTCTGTGGCTTAGTGGTTCAGGGGAACATTTTTTTTATCCGTTCCAGCCTAGATGTCCAGAGTTCGCAGAAGCAGCTGGATTATTACGACTCGGCTTTCAAAGCATTATTTAACAGTGTAGTTAATGTTGATTTTAGAGATCTTCGGACCTTTGTTCAAACCACGTCAGCCACAATTTGTCAAAATAAATACTGTCTTTCAGATAGCCTTTTTCCTGTCAGATAAGGCTTATCGAGGAATGAATACAAACACATTAATTTGCTTGACGAGCTCAATTCCGGTGAGTTGTTGGATTGCTTTCTAAGATTGATGAGTCAGTCCGAGTGTTCACACGGTCTTGAGACGAACCAAACGATATTTATGTCTGGTTCACATCCGTCCTGAAATACATTACTCAAGCCTAACTCATCTGAGAAATCCAAAAGCACAGAGATGTCGTCAGGCATAACTCTTCCGATGATGTACACGACTAATCAGTTGCTCTAAATCCTGGCCCACAGGGATGCTGCAGCTGAACTGAAAGCTACACTGTATTTCTGTTTTCTGTGGTGAAGTCAGGAAAGGTATTTAATAAGTCTCAACACCAGCACACGAAATCCCCTGCAACCTACAGAGACCTCATAGACATTCCAGTGTCAGCCTCAAAGCTGAGAGAGAAAGACCTCACTGTTGTCAAAACACTGCGCTAGCAGGGAGCCTTGACCCCCCACCCTTGCACCACCGACTGTTGGTGTTAACTCCAGTGTCATGTTCAATTATGTGCTGCAGCATCACACTGTGCCTCCCAGAGCAAACACACTTGGCTTGAGGCTACCAGGTCTTGTTACAGTTTTAAGTAATGCTGTTCATTCATTCATCCATTTAGGCAGTTCTAAGAAATCGTTATGTTTATCTCCTTTTTGTAATACAACCAATAAATTTTTCACTCTTCCCAGGACTACTTCACAGATCTGATCACCAACGACAGCATCAACTTCTTCCGCATGTCAAAGCGCATGTATCCACACCGGCCGGTTATGATGGTGATCAGTCATGCAGCACCACATGGTCCAGAAGATTCGGCACCCCAGTATGCAGAGTTCTTCCCCAATGCTTCCCAGCACATGTGAGTCCAAAGCATTGTAGGACAACCTGTTACCCAACACCACAGACAGACTTATTGACATGCTGACTGACTTACTGACTGACTGGTTGACTTCCTGACTGACTGACTTATGTACTCACTCGCTCACTCATTCACTGACTGACTGACTACTTGCTTACTGACTGACTTGCGTACCTATTTTATCCCAAGAGGAAAATTCTGAACCCTCAGTCCTGACTACTGTATGCATGTCCAGTCTCCAGGCACTTTTCTGTTTCATATATTTTTATGGTAGATCATGTACAAGACAAAGCCTGTGTTACTGAGGAACAGTAGAGCAGGTTGAACAAATCTCATGAAATCTCTATAATCATTTGTCTTACAGGTAAATGTTGAAGTTTTTTGTCCTATATCTCATATATATTAAAAGGAGACTTTTTATCTCAGGGATATGACAAGAATGAAAGGCTGTTTGAGCAAATGACTTTACTGCAATGAAAGTGAAGTGATTTATAATCCATGTATACTTTTGGCACACCTCAGCAGGACAAGCAGAGTAGGTGATATTTTATGAAGCACCGCTCTATTGCCAAGCCTGAGATCGGCTTGCAGATCTATCATCAGAACTGAGATACTTTTTGGCTGAGATCCTTTTCCACCATAGTGAGCCATGACAACGGGCCCGCTAGTTCATAGTTTCTAGCATCCCAACTATCTTACATCCTCAAAAAGAACAGGATCACACATCTATTTAGCATTGTTTTCAGTGTTGTTTACCCTGTTATTTCACCTTCAACTCAAGCAGGACTTCCTGACCCTCGACATATCAATCAGTTCATCCATTCAGCATGTGCCTTCTGGGGTGTGTGGAATGCATTGTTTCTTTTCCAAGCACCCTTACGTGGGGTCGTTAATATATTTTTAGCATGAGCTCATGATTAGGAATGGATGACAGAGGCCCCTGGGTTTGCTATGACTGGCATATTTTTGTGTTGCCGAGAATTTTGCCAACGGAACAAGCAAGCAGATGGCAGGCAAAATGTAACACTTAGGAATAAATGTGCTGCCATTTGAATGCTCAAATCCATAACAGTCAAGTAGACTTGACAAGCATCTGCTGCTTTTGGTGTAGAATGTAAATTAACAATTCATTCATCAAGAGGCAGAAAAAGTCAGAAACGTGCCAAGCAAAAGCTACTGATCTACTTTCGCCAGCTATGGCTGAGAAGCTTTGCAACCATGTGTGTATTTCATTGGCTTGGTAACCAGAACTCTGCCTAATCTGAAACGCCTTGGAACTTGGGTCCAACTGGAAATCAAAGTGTTTGCAGACGTTAAAGCAAAAAAGGGATTGATGATCTCATTAGCAAGCTAGTTTTTTGAATGAATTGTGTTCTCTGTGCTCTATAATTTAACAGTAAACCCCAGCAGTTCGCATACTTGCAGCATTCCTGCCCTTTTCATAACAACACTAAATGACCCACCTTTTGCAGAGTGGGTTTGTTGGTTGAACACACCTGAAAGGCCTTGTAACACTAATACTACAATAGTAGGAAAAACAGGGTTCACAAAGGTTATTTGGGTTGCTAAACGAGCTTTTCTTCCTAAAGGGATTTTCTCTAAATCACTGTAGGACCTTTAAGGGGTGCCCCAAAAGGGACAAAAAAAGGGTACTAGACTTTTTATCCCACATTATGTGAAATATCTATGATAGGTTTTGACATTTGCAAATTAGGCTCTCCTGATTTCCATACTAATGCCTTTGGGCTGATGGTATAAAGGCGGTTACCTTAAAAGCAACCTGTTGGAAGCAACTTAGTTAGATACCAAGTTCTATTTTTATGTAATTTTATATATATATATTTTGGTTTCTTAAAAAACAAAACTTACCAAAGTCTTTTATTGTGGCAGTGCAAACCTGACCACACAAACCTGTTTGCCCACATTTATTTCCACACTACTAAGTGCAAATGACTTGGCATTTACATCCTAGAGCTCATCACAAACCCTACTTTCAGTGCTGCAGCCTGTAGAGCTATTCATTTTCTTAAGCATGTGCCAACCCTCAAACAATGTCTCCTTTCCAAGACAGCCAAGGACTTTCAACTCAATGGGAGAGAAGCTTGATCCCAGGTTCTGCAAAAAAATAATACCAAGCAGGGAAAATGTATTGATTTTCTTGAGCAAAAATTTAGGACTGGTGATCCAAAGGTTATGTCTGTAAACATTTTATCCACCAACCTGGCCTACACCTAGTCTAACACTATATGCAGAAAGTTCACATATTACACTGCTTTCAACAGCACACCCAGCTACAACTATGCTCCTAACATGGACAAGCACTGGATCATGCAGTACACTGGCCCCATGAAGCCTATCCACATGGAGTTCACCAACTTCCTTCAGCGGAAACGACTGCAGACTCTGATGTCCGTAGACGACTCTGTGGAAAAGGTTGGTTTTTGATATTTTTAGGTAAATTTGCAAAAATAAAAATAATGCTTGGCACTAAAGGGAACTGTCGATATCTTCAGATATACAACACACTAGTGGACACAGGAGAGTTGGACAACACCTACATCATCTACACAGCAGACCACGGTTACCACATTGGACAGTTTGGTCTGGTCAAGGGGAAATCGATGCCTTACGACTTTGATATAAGAGTCCCGTTTTTTGTGAGGGGACCAAATGTGGAACCTGGAACCAGGTAGGATGAGTTTTATCAAATTTGGGAGTAGGTGGTACATAATCCTTTAAATAAGGTAAGTTTTTTTTAAGCTGGTGTTTGTGGTTCCTCCAGGAACAATCAACTTGTCTTAAACATCGATCTGGCGCCTACGATCCTGGACATCGCAGGTCTGGATACTCCTTCCGATATGGACGGCAAGTCCATTCTGAAGCTTCTGGAGCAGGAGAAGACTAACAATAGGTATGCGTAGTATGAAGTGTGAGGTTCCATACCTATCCATGCAAATAATGATTTGCAATTTATAATCTTGAGCAAGAACCTGTCAACATTTGGAACTTATTTGTGAAGTGTTTGCGCCATCAATGTGGGGCTCATGTGTTATCTTTGTCTGGTTGGATTTGTTAAATATGTTGGATTTCAAAATATTCCTCTGAGAGCTGTGAACAGCATCGATCCATATGAATTTGATAAAGCTGTTTTTTTTGTTTGCTTTTCAGATTCAAACTAAACCGCAAACCTAAGGTCTGGAGAGACACATTCCTTGTGGAGAGAGGGTAAACAACTTCTCTATTTCTGTTCTCTATTATTTATGCATTGTCATATGTGCAGCAGGTCAGAGTTTTGTAGTTAAAATGATTGATTTAGTTTGTGGAATTTGATGGATATTGGGAATGGGGTTAGTCGGAGTTTGGAAATGGCTCTTCCAGTGATCAGTTTAAATCTACACTTGTCAGATGTGTTACAGTAACACAAACACACCCTCCCTTAGGCGCCAATCGTATCCTGTTACCTGCAGAACGAAAAGTTTTTATATGATAGCGTAGACGCTTCGGATATTTCTCAGGGTTCCAGTGACCGGAGCGGAGAACACAGCAGGGATATCAGATGCCCCCTGCAGTTTCTCTTTACCCCAAGGCAACTCTCTCAGCTGTCACATTACTTCTAGAAGTGTATAAGAATGTGCCGTGGTTAATTGTATTATTCCTTATGTATTGCACGGTGATCTGACCCAGCGCTTGGGAGTGCATGTGAAATCTGAAACACCGAAGCGCAGCAATCCCATCAATCTCGCTTCGTGCCTTATTCCCTCACCGTGCTGGCATAATGAGCGCATGGTGAGAAGCTGACGGTCCCCTGCAGTTTATCTTTGTCCACTTGTGACTCAGGAAGCTTTTGGTCAGCAGAGCAATAATAGAGAGCACCGCTGAAAGAGCTGGCTGCCTGTCATGTGACAAAATGACTGCTGTGCATAAAATCAGACGCGTAGTCCTTTTGCAAGCTGCTCTTGACAGTCCCAAGGTTAATGAATCATGAGATTAGTATTTTAACCACTTCATTAATCCAGTGTAATAAAACGCAGCACTGATCCGCCTGAGCTCCGTTTACGGCTGCGATCTCCAGCCAGATGGTCGTTTTATTGTTCGGTTTTATTTTTGTTTTAGTTCGCGTAGCTATGTAAAATGACCTGGATGCCGTGGTCTGGCCAAGAGTAAACACAGCACCTCAGCATTGAGAGACAGATTTATCTAGTGTCAAGAGACCAGAGCGGTTATTTCTGTGGGTTCTGACTGAGAGGAGGCTATAAGATGAGAGTAGCATAGAGAGGTGAGAGCGCTTGACTTGGCACAGTTGGCCGAGACCGACACAGGCGCGGTGACCAGGCTTTTCTGGCACCCAAAACCTCGAAGTAGACGCCAGGTCCAGCCTGCGGCCGAGCTCACAAAACCTTCCTGTCGTTCCAGCAAAATCCTGCGCAAGAAAGAAGAGACCACGAGCAGCGTGAGCCCAGCACAAACCAACAGTCTGCCCAAGTACAAGAAGGTCAAGGAGGCATGCCAGCAAGCCGAGTTTCAGACGCCCTGCGAGCAGCCTGGACAGGTTCGCATTATCTCTACTACATCGATAGTTTGTAACTCTGCTCACTACATTCACAGAGTTGATTTTAATAACTTGCAGTGCTTTGAAACAACACCTTTCCCTCCAAACTGCCTTCATTGTAATTCAAGCCACCGTTTACAGCCATTGAAGTATAATTAGAAATCGGTGTGCTTAGCGAGAGAAGCTAATTCCCCGCTAGTTTCTCTTTCATCAGTGGCCTATTAACCAGCATGCAGCACGCCTGCTCTGCTAACCCTCAGCAGCGTGGTGGCAAATTGCAGCAGAACAATACAAATTGTAAAAATTTCAGGTAGCATTAAAACACAGGCTGGATTTCCAGGGCAGTGCTAATGCGAACCAGACCCGCTTTTATAGCTCGCCTAAGTGTTGCCTCTAACACCCAGTCTGGGAATTTGATTAAAAACAAAAAGGTTTCTCCAAAGGGGTTCTGATTTTGGGTGTGAGTTTGCAAAATGTACACACACACACACACACACACACACACTCCCACACACACATACTCCCACACAGTCACATATACACATACATACTTATACACTTTCACTCACAATAATCACTCACACACTCACACACATACACACACACTCACATACACACTCATAATACACACACACACATATACATACATACTCGCACTCATATACACACAGGCATACTCATACACAGTCACACACACACACACAGGTGAAGGTGCTCCAGTCTAAGGAGGAGTGGAAAAGGAACTCTCTTGGGTGTGTGGAGAACATCTACCCTCTGTACACTCCGCAATTATTGGCACCCTCAGTAAAAATAGCCGGTGTGGTGGTGTTTTTTTGTTTTTGTTTTTTTTTTGTCATTTGTTTTTGTTTTGTTTTAATAACCGATATGGAAACAAAAATGATTTATGGTTATTTACCTTAATATCATATTACTATACTTAGACAAGCATGTAGCCAAAACCTCCGGCAGTGAGATCGAGTCTGAGCTTGTGGACAGCTTCTCTCCCTCTCCCGCGGTCGGAGTTCGCTAGGAATGTGACCCGTGCCGCGGCTAAAAGCTTGCTAAAAAGCAGCAGCAGTAACGCAAGACTTCACCTGATGACTGCTGTCCTCCTCCACTTCCTGTGTTGAACTCAATGAGGGCTGTGTGTGTGTGTGTCTGTGTGTGTGTCTGTGTGTGCTTTTGTGTATGTGTGTGTTCTTGTGTGTGTCTGTGTTTGTCTGTGTGCTTGTGTGTCTATTTGTGTGTGTGTGTGTCTGTGCTTGTGTTTGTGTCTGTGTGCTTCCGTATGTGTGTATGTGTGTGTGTATATGTGTGTGCACATGTATACTTCAGTGTGATTTTTGAAAGAGGGGGCTTGTTTGTGTAAGCTCCTCCTGGTGTGGTTGTGTAGCATATGAGAGTTTCTTTCACTTCGAGTGACTTGGATGCTTGTGTAGTTTGTACAAATTTGCATTTCTCTGTCGTTTTTGAGACTCCATGAGCGTGATAGCGTGTGTGTGATCCCACCAATTTGGCTGTGCGTGACTGTTTGGATAACTGCTGTTGAGTGAATGTGTGTGTGCAAATCTGAGTGAGCGCATAAATAAAGCAGTCAGGGGGTGTGTGTGTGTGTGTTTGTGTGTGAGAAGTGAGGAGGTTCATTTAGCAGGTTCACCTGCCATCCAAACAGAAATCCCTGAGCCACTGTTTCTGTCTGTCCGTCTGATCTAACATGAGCATTACCCGCGGGCACAGAAGCAGGAAATCTGAGCACGGCTCTGCCTTTTGTTCAGACACGGTTTCCCACAGCTGGGAGCAAATGTCTGAACTGTGAGAGAGTCCGCGAGAGTGTGTGTTCACCAACTGACACCACCAAATTGGAGATTAGGACCACATTAGCCTCTGGTCTTTTCTTTATGGGAAAGATTTGAAGCGTGGGGCCTCTGGCTGTTGCATGTTAGCTGGATTACATTTGTAACAAAAAGAACTTGAACTTCTGCTCATGACATGTACATTTAATACTCATTAAAGGAGCTCTTCTGCTCATTAGAAATTGGTTTGGTCGACACCGGAGACGACGTTCATTATGCAGCCTCAAAAATTACACACACACACACACATACTCATACACACTCACATATTCACTCTCACACATACACTCTCACACATACATACTCGTACACAGTCACACACACACACAAATACTCATACACACTCACATATATACACACACTTGCATATACACTCTCATGCATACATACTCATACACAGTCTCACACACACACATAAATACTCATACACACTCACATATATACACACACTTGCATATACACTCTCATGCATACATACTCGTACACAGTCACACACACATAAATACTCATACACACTCACATATATACACATACTTACATATACACTCTCACGCATACATGCTCACACACACACACTATTTTATTAGACCAGCTGGGATGTGGAGTCAGGTGTGAATCCCAGGTTTATATTAATGCACTTGTCTAATACCTTAAACAGAGGATTGTGTCTAACAGCAAACAAAAATCCTCTGAACAAAACAATAAAAGACTATAAATCATACTGATATATGTAAATAAATAATAATATAAATAATATATAATAAATAATATTTATATTTTAATATAACGTGTCTGTAAGGCGATTCTGTTTAGCATTTTCTCCAGTTTCAGTAATATTGTTATTGACTATTATTAATTAATTTTTATTTATTCATTCGTTAAATGATTTGCATTTTAATTTTTATATTATTATTATTTTATTTATTTATTTATTTTTGTCTTATTAAATCCAGAGAAAGGTTTAAGAGAAAGCTGGCTTACTGGTAACAGCAAGCAGTACTGATTAAACATAACTATAAAGGGACAAAAAGTACTAAATTACATTCAGTAGCAAACTGCTGAGGTATTAGTGGAATAAAACACTTCCTATGCTTCTTTAGGAAAGGAATCCACTCCTGATTCACATCTGGGGTGCATTGTAAAGTTGATTATTTACTTAAACAGTTAATAAATATATCTCCTTATAATAACTTTTAGTTTTTTAGATTTTATATAACGTTTAATATATTTTCCGTGTCTCAAATGTATAAAAAATAGCATCTCTGTCCTTATTTTCTCTTTAGATGATTAAATGGATGAATTGCTCAAAAGAAATGACAAGGTTTGATGAGGAAAAAATCCCATCTCTGACAAACGAAGCTATGAAATTAATTTACAGTGTTTGTTTTTCCCCTTTTTCGCATTGGACTCATGTACATTACACTCACTCGATGTCTTTATTGACATTAACACCAGGCTGCAGTTTGACCTCTCCATGGTTTAGGGTTCAACATGGGGCTTTTTGCCTTAAACGTGCGAACATGCAGTCACTACCACAGATATTTAACCACCGAACGACTTCACTGACATCAGCGCTGTCATGTTTAACAGAAATGGCACTGTGTAGTGGACGTTACGGGGAAGTGGCGCCTGCAGAAGTGTAAAGGAAGCTTGAAGGCAACGTCCAGGAAGAGGGCCCGTAGCCTGAGACTGCGCTCCTACGGCGCCCGGGGGAAAGAGTGCCATTGTGAAGACAGAGCTTATAAAACACCAAAGAGCGAACGGCGAGCTCACAGACATCTCTCACAGAGCAGCAGACCACGTGAGTACACATCTCTACATCACTACAGAAACTAATAATCCAGAGTATATGATTATTAAATAGGTGTAGCTCTTGCACTGTACCGCAGAACGATTAGAAATCTGGAAACATTGGCGTCTTGGTGCCATCTACTGGGTACAACACACATAAGCAGTTAATTATATACAGAATTTGATGCTGCAAGAGTTGTTTAGTAACATGAGAGAGGAACCGTCAGAGGAATCTCCAGTCCACCTGAAGAATGCAGGCATACACCAAGATATGAAACTTTTATTTGTTAGCACTCATGCGGTTACTAACACCATGCCTTGCAGCTTATTACACACACACTCTTCTCACATATGATTGAATTTACATAGACGATATAACAAAAATTTATCTCACAGTAAGATTTAAAGACTGAGTACAAGTGTGTATATTCTTGATATAGTTAATTATTAGAATTATTGATTAACCCTCCTGTTATCCTTAAATTTACAAACGTTTTACCCTTGACCTCAGCCATTTAAATCTCCTGAATATAATTTTAACCCAGGTTTTATTTTTTGTCAGGTAATTTGTTTTTCGTTGACTTTTTTTTTTTTAATAAAACATGACCCCAAACCACCCCATTCTCCTAAACACCCAGAATTTCTATTGCACGACTAATCATCATAAAATCTCACTGATTGACCTCAAATTGGGCAGAAAGAACTTTTTCTGTTTTTAATGGTTTTATTTTATTTCTAAGTACAGATTTTTGTTATGTATAACATTTGGAAAGTACTACAATTTCTATTACCAAACAACGAAAACGGATGAATGTGTTTTGTGTGTGTCTTATACAGCCGAAAGGGCCTGGGGTCAAATTGACCCCAAGGAACACAAAATGATGCCACAAAATGTGTACAGGACACTGAGAACATATTATCATGAACATTATATCATGGTTTACTTAAATTAAATATGAAGCAAAAAATATGTCGAACATACACTGTGTTGCCAAAAGTTTTGGGACACCTCTGAATTCAGGGGTTGGGCTCGGCCCCCTAGTTCCAGTGAAAGGAACTCTTGATGCTTTACCATAGCAAGACATTTTGGACAATTTCATGCTCCCAACTTTGTGGGAACAGTTTGGGGATGACCCCTTCCTGTTCCAACATGACTGCACACCAGTGCACAAAGCAAGGTCCATAAAGACATGGAAGAGTGAGTTTGGTCAGTGTCCTGACCTCAACCTGATAGAACACCTTTGGGATGAATTGGAGCGGAGACTGCGAGCCAGAACTTCTCGTCCAACATCAGTGGCTGATCTCACAAATGCGCTTCTAAAGGAACGGTCAAAAATTCCCATAAACACACTCCTAAACCTTGTGGAAAGCCTTCCCAGAAGGGTTGAAGCTGTTATAGCTGCAAAGAGTGGGACAACTCCATATTACATTTATGTGCGTGTAAAGGCAGACATCCCAAAACTTCTGGCAATATAGTGTATATTTAGAGACATTGAATGGGATCAAATTGACCCCAAGGATAATAGGAGGGTTTAATGGCAGTATGCACAACAAAACATGCCCTAAAGCAACAGTCTTTATTTTCTTTTCTTGATATGACTCTTTAATTCTGATATTTCACCTAATTGCTAACTGATTTTTTCACACATTTAATGTTGTCTCACCTTTGATGGTCAGTCACACATGGTGAAAAAATTCTCCCTAAAGAAACAAATGCGTGTCTCATTGATGCCCCAGGTTACAGGCCGCGTTTCGTCCACACACGACACGCACGCTCGCTGTCCGTAGAGTTCGAGGGTGAGATTTATGCCGTGGACCTGCAGGAAGACGACAGGTTGGCTTCAGAACCCCGACCAATCAGCAAGCGCCATTACGAACCCGAAACCTCCTTCGACACTGACTTCGATCTGGAGTCGGACGACGCTTCAGAGGAGATGCTGGCTGACGATACTAACGCCGTCGGCTACCCAAATTCCCTCAAAGTCACACACAAGTGAGAAGGAGACCTCTTAAGATTTCATTTCTCTGTTCATTTTCAGCTTTCGTTTTGATTCTCTGTCCCTTCAACAGTTGTTTTTAACAATACAAAGGAAAGGGTTTAGCTTCCCAGAGCTGTTTATCGAACATCCCAACAATCCAGCAAAACCAGACTGTGGGTAATTATGCAGTCCAGGAACAAACTTGTACAGATTTATAGCTTAATTTACAACACACATAGATTTATACATAGATAGAGGTATATGTATTACAAAAAAAAAACTGTAGAAGAATTTGCATCCTTCGTGCTATCGTGAGCCTGGGTATAACGTTTCGCTCTGTTATAGCTGTCATACAGACAAGATTTAGCTAGTGGCTGGGAATCGGATCTGACTGAATTATGGAGAAACTTTGCTAAGGCTGCGATTACAGAGTAACATCTCTGACAGTCATCTGTCCTACTCACGGCTTTCTGTAATGTATGACGTTACCCGTCCTTGCTGTATGTTATGTATACGTATAACGTTTCTGGTCCTCTCACTAATTGCTGAAACGCCATCTGACAGGTGCTACATCCTGCTAAACGACACCGTGCACTGCGAAAGAGAGATCTACCAGTCGTCCAAAGCCTGGAAAGATCACAAGAGTTTCGTCGACCAGGAGGTAAGCAGTAACAGGAGGAACTCTTCCTTAAAATCATGTGGATTTAATGTCCAGAGTAACAATCGTAGCATACAGTCAAAAGAATCGGTGCAGCAGGAGTTTACATCATCTTGCACTCAGTGTCAGGTGGAAATTAAGATTTAATGACTGATGACGAGAATTTAGTGCCGGAAATGAACCCCAGGTCTGATTTAAAGCAGGAATGTGCATACCCCAGGTTTAAAATCCGTCCTTCTAAAAGTGTTATTTCTCTATAATGTTGCTGTGTTAATAGTATCAGAATTGGCAATACAGAACAATTCCTTTCTAATTATCACAGATTGAGCTGCTCCAGGATAAAATGAAAAAGTTACGGGAAGTCCGCGGGCACCTGAAGAGCAGAAAGCCAGATGAGTGTGACTGCGGAAAGAAAAGGTTTGTCCTAATTAAACTTGCTGCCTCTCTTCAGTTTCTTCTCCGAGCCAACGTCAATAGTCCGTCACTCTCCACGTACAAGTCCCCCCGAGCGCTAACTGGAACTCGGGGCAGCCGTACGAGACGGGTGCAGACGGAGCGCTAGGAATACCGTGACACGGTTCCTTTGAGAATTTCCCTTCCGCTCCGTGCCGCTGTGGGTTGTTTCCTCTGAGCAGTTAAGTCACTATTTGCCGCGACAGCCGATTCATTGCCGTTTGTTGAGTGATTGACCGTCACGCCGCCTCCAATCCTCTCGAGTGCACTTTCCGTCTCTGACTGATGGCGATGGATCATTTTTCAAACTGCAGATCCAAAAGCAGCAGTGCACTTCTTAAAAGCCCATATGGCATAAAAGCGTCTAATGGCTTTCAAGTGTAATAATAGTTGTGGGAGAGACGGCTCCTTTCTGACTCTCAGCACGGTTCTGTACTCGGCGCGGAGACCTGCATCACTCCGGTTAATCACATTTTTTTTGCATGTTCACCTCAGACTTGACTCCTAGTAGCGTACAGACATGAAGTAATAATGTTATCAAGATGGGGATTTGTAGGAAATGTGTTTTAGATTGCATTAATCTGGACTGACTTGCCTTGAGTTTGAATTTCATGTCCATATGCTCAAGGCCTAATAGTATCTAGCTACAAATCCACAAACCAGACAGTTGAGCAGATGTACATTCTGTTGAAAAGAAAATGTATTGTGTAGCATTCACTTTAAACGGTATCATATTCAAAACATAATCATAGTTATAGCTTATAGCTTGGACAGTTATGCCCTTAACGTCACTAGACAGCACTTTTCCTCAGAATATACGTATTTAGGAGTCTTTCAAAAAGCCTTATCAAGGGAAATCCTGGAGTTCTTACTGAGAATTCAAGTGAAGGACCTCATGAAGCTGTTGCTGTGGACACAGCCGAAATACTGTCAGATTCTATTGTTGTATTTTAATTATAAGCTAAAAATAGCTTTAGCTGCAATATTTTATTTAACATGCTTAGGTAGTGTTGTAGTTAATGTCACTCTGTAGCTTCTGACTCTTTTGAACTCTCTGCTTCTCACCTCAGAGTGATCACTATTACAAATCTAGTCTAAATGTCTTTTATTTGGATGTGAAATGTGTTTAAATAGCTTTCGTTTGATTTATATCAGCTACTCCGGTTTATTTAGAGTTCAGACTTTTCCCACTCGAAGCTCAGAACCTGGACATAAATGCAGCATGAGCTAGCCAACATTACTGCTAGTTCATATTAGTCAGTCACTTGGCTAATTCGAGCCCGCTAGCAATCCTACTAGTTGGCTAAATGTAATTATCTAGCTCAGTTACACTGCTAGCTGATTTGCCTATTGTTAGCTAGCTGACTAACATTATAATGTGTGATCAAAGCAGGAAAATCTAAAGATATGTTAATGTTTGTTAATATTTATAAGGTGGTGAGCATATGATTTTAGCACAAATGATGATAAATAGCAGAGGCATGATAGCACCATGTGACACTGGGTCCAAAACTGAATGAACTAAACGATTACAGTATCTCAGAACGTGTAAAGATAAACTTATATACTACTCTAGATTGTGTACAAACATTTTTAACAGATTTCCTTTTAGCTAGTGTTTAAAATTTCAGTAAAGGTCTGCTGTCATTTGGATTGTCTAGATTAGTAAATATTTTTAATGTACAGTGAGGATTTTTTCCATTCGAAACGCAGATCATGACGACGACCACAACGACGAATTGCTAAACGTTTCGAAATATTTTAGCTCTTTGGTGTCATCTAGTGGCCGTCACTTTTAATCCTATAGCTGTACATGAGATGAATGAGTATCGTTCACATACAGGCAAAAAAAATCACAGTTTACTTGGATGAACGTGATTTTTTTGTTGTTTTTTTGGTTTCTTTGTTCACTTCCATATGACTTTGAGACAGGGAAGCTAATTTTGTGCTATGGCAGTTGAAATTCTTGACAAACTTTGTAAAATCTCCACGGGTCATAGAAATCTAAATGATTGAAAATGTTTAAGCAGAACGTCTTTCTTTTCCTTTAAATAAGAAATGTTGGAGCTTTGTGCTACACGATAGCTAACTACTCATAGTTTATGATTAAGCTAGTCATCGTTTTAACATTTTCAACTAAAACAGCTGTGCTTGATTTGATGAGCTGAAACGGAGATCTACACAATAAGTGACATCACGGGTGACGTCAAATGGCAGTGACTGGTTAAGAGAAACATCCCAGACACAGATACACCATGATTTAAGAGACATTCACGACGGTAAAGATCTCGATGTCGTGTGTGTTCTGCAGAGAAACTGTGCAGGAGGTGGACAGCAAGGTTCAGCTCTATAACGAGATCCGCCGAAAGAAGAAAGAGAGGAAGGAGAGGAAGAGGCAAAGGAAGGGAGACGACTGCAGCCTGCCTGGCCTCACCTGCTTCACTCACAACAATGACCACTGGCAGACCGCCCCCTTCTGGAACTGTACGGAAAGAACACCATCATTTAATGCTTTTTAATAGTCGAGTTTTCTTTCAGTGCACCATGTTTTAATCAAAATTTGGGTTTTATTTGTACAGTGGGAGGTTTCTGTGCCTGCACCAGCTCCAATAACAACACATACTGGTGTCTGAGGACCATAAATGAGACCCACAACACACTCTTCTGCGAGTTTGCAACTGGATTCCTCGAGTACTTCGATCTGAACAGCGACCCTTATCAGGTGAGTCAGTGACGGCGATCGCCGAATTCTAACATCGACATATTTTACAAAATGTATAAATACGGTCTTATTTAATTTTCACCATTAAAAACAATTTAAAAAATCTAGTCTTTTTTATTTTATTTTTTTTTACTGTGAAAGCCTTGTATTGAAATATGATTTCTTTATAATTTAATCAAGAAAATACAATGCACCATTTTTAGTAACACATCCCCAACAGTAAACAACACTGAGACAAATTCCAGCGGAATAACCTTCTTAAGACGAATAGGAATGAACGTGTACAATTGATTTTACATAAATAATGATTCTTATTGTCTTCGAGAAGTGATTATATACCAGGAAACAAATTTTTTCAGCTATATATATATATCACATGGTGTCATTGAGAAGTGGGTGGAGCGTTTTCAAATAACTTTGTGGTTGTGAGTGGACAAAATAACAGAAACATTCGTCTAGGTCTAGGTTCGGGAGCCAAGAGAACAGAATTCACTGTAGGAGGGACCGTGTCCTCTTTCCTCCTGTCCTTCACAGTCACACCAGCCAAATCACTGGCATATGTGAGCTTATGTATGTGGAAGAGGTCAGATTAGCTCTTTTCTTTAAGTGTGTTACGCTGCACAGATTGAAAAGAGAGAGTTTACTCATGTCTCAGCTCAGAAGAAGCCTTCATCTTGTGCAGTTGATTTCTGTTGTATGATAGCAGAGAGCTGGCTGGTGGGTGAAAACTATTGAATAATATCCCAAACCACATATCTACCATGTAGGATGTAAAAAACAGAACATATATGTTTTAATATAAACATGATTGCTCATGTGTTTGCAGTTGAGCAATGCGGTTTACACGGTGGATCGAGACGTCCTGAACCAGCTCCACCTGCAGCTGATGGACTTGAGGAGCTGCCAGGGTCATAAGCAGTGCAACCCCAGAGCCAAAAGCACAGACACAGGTACCACACCAGTCCATTTCAGTCTCCACTTTAAAAACATGCTGGACCGTTCACATGAAGATCTTTTGAATAAACATCACAATCATATTTGACACGTTTTGTTGATGTTGTTCATCATTTCTGTGTGTTGCATGATGCATGACATCCTGACCATGTATCTGTATGTAGTATCTGTCTGGGTTCTGACTCCATGTTCTTCTTCTTCTTCCCACCTGAACACATCCTTTCTTAATCATTCCCATGTTATTCCCTCAGGAAGCAGAGCGCCGA
The DNA here is from genome assembly GCF_019097595.1 of Hemibagrus wyckioides. Lineage (NCBI taxonomy): Eukaryota > Metazoa > Chordata > Actinopteri > Siluriformes > Bagridae > Hemibagrus > Hemibagrus wyckioides. The sequence goes on along the minus strand of NC_080732.1, from coordinate 4,110,084 downwards.
TGATGTTTTACACTTGTCTCTTTTTCCAGCTCTACAGCCAGCGGTCGTATCAGGAGTCAAATAATCACCTTGACCTTTTCATTTCTTTCTTCAAAATTCATAAATGTGCACGGAGTATATTTATAAAGATCTCTACCTTTCCTTGTACTGTATTCATTCTCAAGAGTGGAATTGACGTTTTGCTGCGTCAGGGGAAATATATTTGTGTATATTACAATATAATATATATCCTATGTAAATCCTCCCTATTTTTCAAGACTATTTTGGAATCTTATTTATATCACTACCAAACATTTCAGTGAGCTACAACCTAATACACTGGAATTCAATTAAACTAATTTGGGTGTTTATCTATGGGGCTGGCTGATACATCATTGGGTATCCAAGCAACACAAAGATCTCCGATAAAATTTCTCTTCAGAAAGAGTGGTGCTGTTATGAGAAAATAATCAACACCACCCCAAAAAGTGTTGCATTCCTCCATACCACAGTATATTTTTTAACATGTAATGACTTTCTCTGACGGTTGTACTCGTGTCCACACACGTGCATTAAAGACAGTTTGGGCTGAATGTGTGTGGTGGTGATTGCGTTAAGATCCAAGACACATGGTTAATAAATATCTTCTGACCAATCAGTATCACAGATTCAACAGCACTGTGGTATAAAGCGAATATAGAAATGATTTCGAGAGATGTCTGGTGTCTAGAGCAATGGAAGTCTGTTTCAGCCCCCCCCCCCCAAAAAAACGTTATGAATTTGTAAATATCTGCCTCTAGTTTTGGAGCAGTTTTACAGAGAGCTACTGATGTCCTCAGGACACGGTGTGAAATTTATTTAAACACGAGATTTCATGGCCTAACAAGGTTACCTTATGACGTTTCTCAGTGTGAAGTTAAATTAGTAAATTTAGTTGATGTTAAATTGCGTCGGGCAGGACTGGAAAATGGTGTGAAGTCTGTTTATCACATTTTCTTACATTATAAATGTATAAAGACAATCTTTTTCTCCAGTTCAGTCTCTCGCTGTGTCTTCTCTCTAACAGGGTTTCTCTTTAAGGCTTCATTGCTGTGCATGATTATACAGAACTACAGTGTCTCTAATCTTTTTCTCTCCCCCCCCCCCCAATCCATGATTGACACATTAACATTTGATTGCTCTTATTTTCCTGATCAGGGAGTAAAGATGGAGGAAGCTATGATCCACACAGGTATCCACCTTTTTTTGATTTCATCCATGCTTTGTTTTCCCATATAACTGCATGGGCCAGCTCATTTCCACTAATCCACTAGGACGCATCGAGCTGAACGTGTGTGTGTGTGTGTGTGCATGCTGGGGGTGTTGTGCTAATAACATTCATTCAAGCGGTTAATTCCGACAGCACTCGGTTCGTAAATCAGCAATGAGATAATCAGCCGTAAATCGATATGAAGATACTGAAGATATCAGCTCAAACATTTTCTATTCAAACCTTTTTGTAAGAAACATTGAAGCTCAGTCGAGAGTTGAACCTCGTCACTGAAGCCCTTCTCGATAGCTTGACTTTTTATAGCTCGTATCTTCACGCAGCAAAATTTAAGGGGACACAGTAGGTTAGGTTCATAAGTTCAGTTTCTGCTCTTAGCCCCCGGTATGTTTTAAGTATTAAAAACATTTCTATGCGTCATGATGGAAACAATATAAATATACGCGAATCATTTGCCTTTAGAATTTAATTATATGCCTTAATGTTATGTTGTTCCTTCAGTGACAAGTATAAAAGGATATAACCTTGTTTTTATTCTCTTAAATATCACTCTACCTAAAGAAATTATTACACCCCTTCTGTATTTCTATATAGGTCCCTCTGTCTCTCACGATTCTATTTGTTTTCACTTTTTTAAAATAAATTTCCTGCACTTGACCCGCCCATCTTTTTTGGCTTTACCGGCTTACCAGGCAACAGCAGCACCGAAAGTGGTCAAAGTTGAGGAGGCCAAGCCTTTCATTCCTGTGAGTCTGAGTGTCTCTCTCCATGCTCATCTCACCTTAGTCGTCCATACCATTGAATACCAGAGCCTCGATACAGTTCAGTGCTGATACGGTGTGGCTTTGTTGCTGCTTGTCCAGCTGTACTGCCTGATCTGCTTTGGGAATGCTTGCTCCATCATCCAAGGCCTTGCACCTTTCCCCTAATACACTGACTTCCATTTCCTTGCATTCTTCTGTGTGTATTTGTGTGGGGACTTTTCCCCTTTTTTCTTTCTTTCATTCCAGGTTACCTGGACTTTTCAAGATTTAAAAAAAGCATTTTGTTGTGTTTTTGACCATTTCTTAATTTGTAGGGATTTTTTTTTTTTCCATCTGTGCATTCAGGTCATTGAGAACTTCTGGTTATCTGCTTTGTTGCCTTTCAGTGCTTACTGCTTTAGATAGTAGTGGCTTGTATGTAAAGTGTTTGCCATCGTTGTTATTTCTGCACCGATTTATTCGCTCCATTCTAATTAATTTTTTGAGGCCATGCATGGCTGCATGTTTTTTAGACACCATCCAAACTTGTGCTCCAAAGAGCTTCTTCTCTTCCTCAGACTTGGCTGACCGTGTCACCCTGTTCTCCTTCCCTCCCTCCAGCACACAGCCTGCATGGGACGGGCGCCGAGCTTAAGCTGCCCAACTTCACTGAGGACGCCAACTGGCAAGGACTGGCACAACTGTACAGCGTGAACGAGAGTCTGTTTGAGCACAGACACGACTACAGTCCCAGCCTGGAAGACTGGGCCAACTTTGCGAAGGATGTAGATAGTATGTTTGCACTGCTGAGCAATTTAAAGAAACTGAACCGAACTGAGAAGCTGGAACCATGGGCAGACCTGGGGTCAGGGGCTGGTGGTCTGGAGGAAGCCAGCGGAGCAGGAGTCGCTGAGCAAGTAGAGTGGCGAATGGTGCCCACTTCAGGACCTCTAAAACCTACCCCCATGACCCCTTTGACTCCTCCTCAGTGGACCCGTCAATCAGCCAATGAGCTCCCAGACGGACTTCCTACTAAACCTTCGAAACATCGGGAAAACCTGCAGCCTCAGAACCTGCAGAACGAGCTGGATCAAGATGACTTGAGCTTCAGTGGGAACGGACTCACCGAGCTGGAAACGCGCCACGATTTTCTGTTCAGCAGCTCTGCCCTGGAAGCGGCGCGAGATCTCAGCAGAGCGCGAGGAGAAAAAGGAGGACGTCTCGCAGAAAAAGAGGATGAGGAGGACATCTTTGAGGCCCAGATCTACCTACCAGCCAGACTTCCATCCCAAGCAGAGGAGACTGCTCCATCCCAACGTCCACTCCGAAATCTCCAAACACTCCATGCCCACGAGCCCCATGACTCTCTGGATTCAGAAGGCAGTGGTCTGCCAGTTTCCCCTTCCAGCACATTGCTCTGACAAAAAAAAAAAGACCCAAAGCCATTTATCCTCAGAGACACTAAGTGCTGGACCTTAGAGATTGGGCTAAATATTGTATTATAAACTGTAATTTTATTGTTTTAATTTTTTTTTTTTTTTTTTTTTTTTTTTGTGCTTTCATTTATTAGAAATCAGTGTTATGTATTTTGTAAGACATACCTATATATATATATTTAGAGATCAAGAGCCTTAATGCAACATAATGTTGGGTTTCTGTACATTTCTAGTGGAGAACACCAACAGAGCTGTAATGTATTTTTGTAAAGGATCCTCAAGTTGGTGAAACCATTGCACTCAGACATCCAAGAACCACAAAAAACAGTTGTGAAAGGTTTAATGCACTTTCTCCAACACTGACCACCTTAACAGTACACAGAGGACACCAGGCTTTAGCCTGAGAGCAACCAGAAAGAATCTGCAACGTTATCTATAATATATCTCTAAAATTCCTGGAAGAGAAGGTTAGGAGGAGGGTTACAGTTCTAATGTCCATTTTTTTCCCCTTATTTTTTTTCCCCCACACGGTTCAGATTTTTATGCATTCAGTGTCTTGTTTTTTAAAAGAAGGTGTGTTTTCTGTTTAATTGCACAACACATGTAGGTTTACAGTATTACTCTCTGCTTGAGCACGTTTTTAGTCACGTCACCGAGAGATTTTATGGTGAAAAATGGGTTTGTTTCATTCTGTAGCTGTAATTACTTTATATATAATACATGCATGCATGCACACACACACACACACACACACACACACACACACATATACATACATACATACATACACACACACACACACACACACACACACACCAGCACTCTTACAAGAGTCTCTGAACCAGCAGTTCATCAGCCTGGAATATTCACAGATGAGAGGAAACTGTAGCCATCGTGAACCTGATCTCTGTGCCTGTACTCGTCCTCTCTCTCTCTCTCTCTCTCTCTCTCTCTCTCTCTCTCTCTCTCTCTCTCTCTCTCTCTCCCTCCCCCCCTCTTTTTTATTTTTATTTTTTATTTTTAAGAAACAGAATAATTTCATGTCTGAAGTAAAATATGTTGATCTCTGGACTGATTTTACTAAAATGCATAAAATGCTGTTTTGTTTTTTTGTTTTTTAATCCATTGGAGGAAACAATTCTGGCTTCTGGAAAGCCAAGAAGCTGTTATGAAATAAACCTTATCGTCAAATAGATTTTATTTTTTATTTTAATTTTTTTTTTTTTTAGTGTTAAAATGAAACATCTTTCCATCTGCTTAGTAAACACAGTGGAGATTATAAACACTTTGTGGGCTTTTACCGCAACGATGATCCTCTCTAAGGCACTGAGTTTCTTTCCTTTCTGGAACTTGGAGGCTATTTATAGGATAAGAAATGAAGAAGCCAGTATCCATAGTTCTTGCAGGAATCTGCTGATATAATCAGTGTCTTTCTTGGCCTGAATATTTTTCTGTTCCCTGAGACGGGGTGATTAAAAATCTATAAGTATTTTAGACACATAATAATGAGAGGAAAGTGGTCTGATCAGAAGGTTGTGAGTTTGAATCCCAGGATCTCCACACTGCCGTTGCAGGGCCTTTGAGCGATGCAGTTCAACCTCAATTACTCAGCTGTAGAAATGAGATCAATCTAAGTCGCTCAGGATGAGGGTGTCGCAAATAATACACATAGACAACACTAGAAGAAACTGGTCACTATTTTACAAAAGTTGGTGTCAAATCAACTTTCTTTTATTTTCTTACGTTTTGTGGACAGTGATGAACGATTTTCAGTAGCTTTCTATCGAGACTTCATGTACCTTCGTCTAAGGCTAAATCTCTGCCAGTTCATTATTCTCCAGAACTGACTCTTTATCCATTTTTATGGAGTTTATTTGTAAAACCCTAAGATCTTTCATTTGGGAATCTTTAACTAGGGCTTGAGGCAGGCTGTGGATTACGGAATAAAGGACAGAACGATTGCAGATCTAAACTGTATGACTTGGAGGTCCATTGCTCCAAATTTCTTAACCATAAAGGAAGCACAGTGTGTCTTGGGGAACAGAGTATTAATCATGTGAGTAGTAGTTTAGGGAAGCAGGTGCTTATTGCTTGGAATAAGCGTTTCTCAAGCTCGCTGTGTGAAGAAAATAAAATGACTTGTCCATATTTGTGTTGTGACTCTTACATCAAGATGAATGAAATGCCAGCGAGTGCTTTATTATTCCTTACTTACAGGCCAAGGATATTGTTAGGTGTGGGAGCAGTGCTGTAACTCGACTCAGCTGTGTGCAGAAGTTTACATCACCCGTTGTTTCTGAAGGAGGAAAAAAAAAAAAAAAAAAGTCTGTGGATTTGGCAGACGCTCTTATCCAGACAGACTTACAAGAGTGCTTTGAAATCTCTGTCAATGAATACATTAACACTGTTTCAGTAGGTCACAGACTGCGTGGTGCAGTGTGAGGAGTAATAAGAGCTTTGAGGTAAGATGGAGCTGGTCCATTCTTGGCTTTGTAGGAAAGTGTCAGTGTTTTGAAGCTGATGCAGCTACCGGAAGCCAGTGGAGAGAAACACAGCAGTGGGGTGGTGTGGGAGAACTTAGGCAGGTTGAAAACAACTTGCACAGCTGCATTTTGGATCAACTGCGGTGAATGAATTGCATTCAGAGGTAGACTGCCAGTAGAGAGCTGTATAGTCCAGTCTCGAAATGGACAGAGACTGAACAAGCACCTGAGTAGCCTGTGTGGATAAAAATGGCCGAATCCTTCTGATGTTGTACAGAAGAAACCGACATGAGCGTGTGACGTTAGTAACATGGGAAGAAAAGGACAGTTGATTGTCCATGGTTACCCCAAGGTTGGGAGCAGTGGCTGAAGGGGAGATCATGGAGTTGTTCAAAGACAATGCAAGATCCTGGGGATGACCAGCAGTTCGATTTTGCTGGGATCGTGTTTTAGCTGATGAGCCGACATCCATGATGAAATGTCCGCCAGACACGCTGAGATCCTAGCAGAAGCCATGGTATCTGAGGGAGGGAAGGAGAAGATAAGCTGTCAGCATAGCAGTGGTACGAGAACCCATGTGAGGATGCAGCAATCCAAAAAAAAATGATTTTGTGTTAGAGTTGCCACGAGATCTAAAGGCTGCTCACAGGTTAGGAAAAATGCTCGAGATGTTACACCAGCAAAAAAAAAATGCATAGAATGTATTAGCGAAGATTTAGAAATGGATACACAATTAACATAAGACATTTATCCATTTTTCTTGTGTGGACCTTGACTATCTGTTTCTATCAGTTCTAGCAAGAATAAATAATCTGTTTATCATCTAAGCACTTTTCGTTTGAGTTCCTGTATATATTTGTGTGAATATCCCTTTGGTTAGAGAAAAAAAAAAAACCCTGATGTCTCTGCCTGGACAGTGAATAAAAACATGATAAAGTGCCCTCTCGGGTGTCTTTTATGAGCTCTGATGTCCTAATGGTGGAGAAAATGGAATTCAGTGCCCTAGAGGCTTTCCTACCTGCAAGAAAATGAGTTAATGTGCCCTCTAGGGTACCTCTGAAGATGAAAAAATATGAGTTAATGCCCTCCAGGAACCCTGCCCAGTGCACTTCATGTATGATGTGTCATTTGAATTGTTTTGGGGTCCCCCCCGTAAGTAAACATTACAAGATGCATCATTATTAAAATATGCCATAAAATATACACATTTAAGTGGATCATTAATGAATCATGACTCACGAATCACTAAAGGTTGTTTAAGTGGCAGGTTCTCAAAGTGAGTATCGGAAATCGTAACTGCAGTGTTATTAAAGTTGTAATATTTATTACTCCGATTATATCTGTGACGGACTGGCGTCCTGTGCGGTGTGTGTGCTCCGCTTCATTCCTGGTGTTTCTGGGATAGACTCCAGATTAAGTGATAAGATGATTTAATTGATCCCCATTGTGTGAGTTTAAGCCAAACCTCAAAAATAAATAATGTCTACTTGAACTCTATCTCTTAATTTAAGAAATCTGAACCTGACCATCAGCCGAGTTGTGATCCTTTCATTTAAGAAGAAGAAGAAGCCTTTATTATTACCACACACTGATCAGGTATAACATTCTGAGCAGTGAGAGGTGACGTGAGTAACACTGATGATCTCCTCATCATGGCACCTGTTAGTGGGTGGGATATATTAGGCAGCAAGTGAACATTTTGTCCTTAATGTTGATGTTAGAAGCAGGAAAAATGGACAAGAGCAAGGATTTGAGCGAGTTCGATGAAGAGCCAAATTGTGATGGCTAGACCACTGGATCCGAGCATCTCCAAAACTGCAGCTCTTGTGGAGGTGTTCCCGGTCTGCAGTGGTCCAACTGATCAACAATCCAGAGCCTTAACTATTTGAGCTACCACCACAATTTCATATTGTAGCAGCCTTCATATTCAACTTGTATGCTTTATAGTATTGTAAAGAGCAAAACAAAGCATTAAAAACAGGAAGTATAAAATAAACTATGCATAAGCAAGACAGTATGGAAAATAAATTGTGTAATTAAACATAAAAATGAAACAGCAAATAATATACGGATCTTGGTGACTATATTATAAGACAATCTAATCTAAAATAAGATAAACAAGCTAGAGTTAATGGCTGTGCTCAAGGGTCCAACAGAGCAAACGATTATAAAGCATTCAACTCCGTAAAACCAGGTAAGTGACCGTACCACCAGATGGCGCTGTTGGGTCAGAAATAGAGTTCGGTGGCTGCTGGAATTAAGTTGTCTTTATTTGTCTCACAGACATTACTGCACAGTGAAATTCTTTCTTCACATATCCCATCCTTAGGGGTTGTGGTCAGAGCGCAGGGTCAGCCATGATGCAGTGCCCCTGCAGTAGGCTGGATTGGAGGCCTTGCTCAAATAATATTTCCTAATCAGAAGTAGTGTAGGTGATGTTAACTAAAGCCGTCTGATTAGCCTGGGAAGTGTAATGCGCGAGTAGTTCACCCACAAACCACTCAGCTCTTTCCTCCAGCATATTGTAATTGAAATAAAATGATGATTACAGAGTTAAACTGAGATCCATCAGCTGCAACTAGAGGCTGTTTAATCTATAGTGGGTGTGTGGCCAAGGCAGTGACCGGATGTGAACCCGAGCGAGCTGCATTTCACTTGCAGGAGACAGGACTGAGAGCAAAAAGACCTGAAGCAAGCAAGATGTGAAAGCGACTACATTTCATTAAGGGAAAAAGCTAGAGCGATTATAGAACATGGACGACGACTTCACTGATTGAAGAAGATATTTAATAGCCTAATGAATATGTCAGTTTTATTTATTCATTCATTCATTCATTCATTCAATCGTGCAGTTACAGGTCAAGAGCTCCAGTTACTAAACATTAGAATAGAAAAATAAAAGTTCCAGAAGATGCCTTGTAGATGAGGGCAATCACAAGCACATGGCCAGACTGGCCGAGCTGACAGGAAGGCTGCGGTAAACAAAAATAACCACTCCCGTGACCACTCTTTACAACCGTGGTGAGCAGAAGAGCATCTCAAAAAGCGTTGATGTGAAACCGTGAGTCGGATGTTCTCATCAGAGGACTCCACTCCTGTGAGCCTCAAATGACACGTGACCTGCATTTTAAAGATGTGTTAATTTTTTAATATAAGTGAGGTTTTTTTAAGAAAAAAAACCCTACTTAATAATAAATCTCAGATAAATGACAGTTATGAGCGGTGTTTCATGTGATCGATGTGTCTGTCTTGGGTGCAAACACTGTACATGGACATAAGAGATCATTTATCGCATTTATATATCATTTCTCACAGACTTAATTGATTATGACGTTATCATATACACTATATTGCCAAAAGTTTTGGGACACCCCTCCAAATCATTGAGTTCAGGTGTTGCTTTTCAGGGGTTGGACTCGGCCCCTTAGTTCCAGTGAAAGGAACTCTTCATGCTTCAGCTTCATACCAAGACATTTTGGACAATTTCATGCTCCCAACTTTGTGGGAACAGTTTGGGGATGACCCCTTCCTGTTCCAACATGACTGCACACCAGTGACCAAAGCAAGGTCCATAAAGACATGGAGGAGAGAGTTTGGTGTGGAGGAACTTGACTGGCCTGCACAGAGTCCTGAACCCCATAGAACACCTTTGGGATGAATTAGAGTGGAGACTGTGAACCATTCTGGAACTAGGACGTCTGCCTTCACATGCACATGAATGTAATATGGAGTTGTCCCGCCCTTTGCAGCTAGAACAGCTTCAACTCTTCTCAGAAGGCTTTCCACAAGGTTTAGGAGAGTGTTTATGGGAATTTTTGACCATTCCTCTAGAAGCACATTTGTCAGGCACTGATTTTGGACTTGAAGGTCTGGCTCAGAGTCTCCGCTCTAATTCATCCCAAATGTGTACCACCGGGTTGAGGTCAGTTCCTCCACACCAAACTCACCGAATTGTTCCCACAAAGTTGGGAGCATGAAATTGTCCAAAATGTCTTGGTATGAAGCTGAAGCATTAAGAGTTCCTTTCACTGGAACTAAGGGGCCGAGTCCAACCCCCGAAAAACAACACCTGAATTCAGTGATTTGGAGGGGTGTCCCAAAACTTTTGGCAATGTAGTATATCTATCCATTTAGATCTATCTAGATAGACAGATAGATGAAATGAAATGAAACAGCCTTTATTTGTCACATATACATTACAGCACAGTGAAATTCTTTCTTCACATATCCCATCCTTGGAGGTTGGGGTCAGAGCACAGGGTCAGCCATGATACAGCACCCCTGGAGCAGAGAGGGTTAAGGGCCTTGCTCAAGGGCCCAACAGTGGCAACTTGGCAGTGCTGGGGCTTGAATCCCTGATCTTCTGGTCAACGACCCAGAGCCTTAACCACTTGAGCCACCACAGACAGACAGACAGACAGACAGACAGATAGATAGACACACAGACAGATAGATAGATAGATAGATAGATAGATAGATAGATAGATAGATAGATAGATAGACAGACACACAGACACACAGACAGACAGATAGATAGATAGATAGATAGATAGATAGATAGATAGATAGATAGATAGATAGATAGACAGACAGACAGACAGACAGACAGATAGATAGACACACAGACAGATAGATAGATAGATAGATAGATAGATAGATAGATAGATAGATAGATAGACAGACAGACAGACAGATAGATAGACACACAGACAGATAGATAGATAGATAGATAGATAGATAGATAGATAGATAGATAGATAGACAGACAGACAGACAGACAGACAGACAGATAGATAGATAGATAGATAGATAGATAGATAGACAGACAGACAGACAGATAGATAGATAGATAGATAGATAGATAGATAGATAGATAGATAGATAGATAGATAGACACACAGACACAGATAGATAGATAGATAGATAGATAGATAGATAGATAGATAGATAGATAGATAGATAGATAGATAGACACACAGACAGACAGATAGATAGATAGATAGACAGACAGACAGACAGACAGATAGATAGATAGATAGATAGATAGATAGATAGATAGATAGATAGATAGATAGATAGATAGATAGATAGATAGATGAAATATCCATAACAAAGAGAACAGGGTTCTAGCATCTAAAGTACTTGGACCCCTAAATATATGTTTTTCAAATTTCATTTTTCCCCCCTAAGGAAAGATGCTGGTGTATTTAATATCAGGGCATCAGCTTGAAGTGGCTCATTCTGAGTGCGATATTTTTTCTTTCTTCCTCGTGGAAAAACACTACATCTCCCAGAATTCCTCAGCTCTGACCGCCTCTAAATCCGCAATCTCATTCAGTAGCTGAGTGGCCGCGACGAGGACAACAATATCTACCTCCGAGTGAGTACCGCTACACCTCTACAGGCTTCTCTCTCTCTCTCTCATTCACTCTCTCATCTCTCTTTCTTCTCTCTTTAACAAGACGCGTTTGAGGACCGGTCAGTGCGCGCGTGCACAGTCTGTCTTTCTTTCTTTCTTTCTTTCTTTCTTTCTTTCACTGTTATCTGTCAGCTGTAGTTTTCGGCTTCATTTGTCTCCGTTAAAGTCGTGACTTGAGATCTGGGCTGCGGTTTATGTTTAGTGGTGAATAAACAGGAAGGTTAGTGTATACAAAATCATAATATTTGTATCTCTTTTGGGGGTTAGATCAGTTTATTTAGGACTCGTTGGTTTCCTCCATGCTGGACTCTTCTTTGTCTCCACGGACTACCTTTGTTGTACCTCTGGATAGATCTCAGGATAGATCTCAGGATTGCTATAAGAGCTTTATAATGAGATGAAGTCATGCCTCGTTGTTGTTGTTGTTGTTGTTGTTGTTGTTGTTGTTTGTTGAATAATTTCTTGTTAATTGAATGATGTCTTTTTCTCTCTCTGGTTTTGGTTTTTAGGAAACACAACAGGGCACAGCATGTTGGAGAGACTCTTCTTGACGTGGAGACAACTGGCCTGCTTTTTTTTTCTTTCTTTCTTTGAATGAAATAATAACAGAAACATTAGATAAAAATTTTTATACATGTTTAATAGCGTATGATATATTGAAGACAAAATAAATGCCTGGATATTGCTTTAGATATATATATATATATGACTAAGATGACTCCTTTAAAGGTGGGCACTTTTCTTGTTGGTTTTGCTCAAACGTCTAGATCATGCGTGAAGAGTTATGGATTGTGAGAAGTTTGTGCTGTCGAGGCTGTAGATCACCTCCCAGCCTTGTGCACTTTCTTCAGGCCGTACGTCCTCAACCTGAATTACGCCTTTGATTATTCAGGCTCTGAGTTAAGTTTTAAAATGACTTCATCAGATAACGATGAAACCGGGAGTGACGTATCGGAGTCTCTGGAGGCCACCGATTTTCAAGGCCAATATGGTGACTCGGGGAGTTACTACAAATCCAAAAGTTTACCGGTCCTCAACGGAGGCTGTCCTGCAGCTGACAAGGCTTTGGAACCGAAGCTTCCGTCGACATTAACTTCAATCCATACAGACCGAGTTGTATTTAGTGGGATGCAGGGAAAAAGTGACTCCAGTCAGCTGGACTCTCCGTCTCAAACAGACTTCTCGCCGTCCAGCATGTCCAGCATGGTGGGTCTGAGCGGCTCTATGAGAACCGCCGGCAGCAGGGCTGGGGGCAAAAAAAAAGGGTTCTCTTTATCAAGGATTGTGGGATTCCCAGCGAGGAAGTACGTCAGGGTGATTCTGGCAGACTCGAGGTGTTTCCTGTTCTGTATGTGCTACCTGACCTTCATCCAGTCGCTGATGGTTTCAGGTTACCTGAGCAGTGTGATCACCACCATCGAGAAGCGGTACAGCCTGAGGAGCTCTGAGTCAGGACTGTTGGTGAGCTGCTTCGATATTGGAAGCCTGCTTGTTGTGGTGTTCATCAGCTACTTTGGGGGTCGGGGGCAAAGGCCGCGCTGGCTGGCTGTTGGTGGCGTTTTGATAGCCGTAGGGGCGGCGCTGTTCTCCCTTCCCCACTTCATCTCGCCCCCGTACCAGATCCAGCAAGTGAACTCGTCTACAGGAAACGAGGGCCTCTGCTTGAACGGGAATGCCAGCAGCAGAGACGGCTTGGGCGTCTCATCGTGCCCAAGGGACCAGGAGGGCAAGGAGCATTCTGTCTACGTAGCACTTTTCATCTGCGCCCAGATTCTCGTGGGAATGGGGTCTACACCTATCTACACTCTCGGCCCGACCTACTTGGATGACAACGTGAAGAAGGAGAACGCCTCGCTTTACCTGGGTAAGACGCTTTTGCTGTTATTTCCATGGGTTTGCGGTTGTCCAAAAATACAAAATCTATATCTCTTTATTAAAGGTTTATTTAGCTGCAATGCACCATCTGACATCTGCAGGTTGCCCAAGGTGACAGAATGACACGCATAGGAAATTAGCAGCTGTTAATGATGCTTATCTGACCAGCAGGGATCTGGACCTGCAGAGGTGTGGAGGTCATAGCAGAAACACCTTCAGTGTCCTCTGTGTGTTTGTGTGAGAATGCTGAAGCACTTGGACACAGGTTACCATCAGCAAGGATGAGTCATTGCTCCTGACTGAGTAACGTTCAGTATTCATTAAAAAAATAAAAAAATTGCAGCACTAGAATTGTGTGTACTTGCAAAAGAAACCCTTTTGACGGGATGAAGGCTGAATGATTTGACAGGCCCTTTGGGTTTGATGTGACCTTTCAGCGAGGTTTGTAAGTGACAGTGGGTAGTAGCTCCAATCCAGTATCCAGCTGTGTGCGTCGCTAAGATATCATCAGTACATACACGTACACACGTAAGTAATAACAGGAGGATTTTTGCCACTGTGAACACTGAGTTTATGTCTAAGTGACTGCCCTGAATGTCTACCTGTACACGTACTTGCTTGTTTTTTTTTTTTCCTTTCCTTCAGCAGAATTCGTGATGCGCCTCGCATCGCTGTTTCAACCCCCACAAAGTAATGTACAGATCAGAGCAACTCGCAGCGAGATGATGACACAGTGTGTAGACACAGAAAACCTGATCTGTCCCTGATTTCAGAGAGCACTTACCCTTCGTCCTATTAATTTAAATCCCTTTTTTTAATTTCTTAAAGACCCGAGGGGGAGAAAAACAGGGATTGAATAGCCATGCCTTGAATGTATGAATGCATGCATGCGTGTGTTGCCAGAAGAGAGAGTTTATAAGTTCTTGCCTTGAGTACACACACACACACACACACACACACACACACACACACACAGATGTATAATGTGAGTGCTGTTGCTTTTATTGTTTAAAATTTATATTTCTAACTCGCACTCACTGGTGTTTTTACTCTTGCCCACAATCCCGAACATTACACTGCCTGTCTATTTTTTTTAATCGTCACTTAAATTCTTAATTGGATCATTTGTTTATTTCTTTCTCCCAGTTTCCTTCCTCAGTTTTCTCTAAAGAAAACACCGGTAATCCGTTTTCTCAAATAAGCTCACTGATTATTACCCATATACCCTTATTTTCATAGAACAATGTTGAGCATTTTGTCCGTCGGATAAAGCTCATCTCATTTTAACGTGCAGATGTTTTCCTCTGCCGACGGTTTGAGATGTTCTGATGCGGTTCCCTTCATAAGTGGATGATATCGGGTTGTTACCTCAGTTGACAGTTGACCGATTAAATACGTGTTAAAAAAAAAAATTGTATTCAGCTCCGCCTACCCAAAGGGCATCATACAGGGAACATTTCAAGACATAACATAACAAAAAAAAAAAAAACGTACGCGCAATGTTTACTCTGACTCTGATTTACATCACAGATTGATGATTTTCTTTTGTGAAGTGGACAATAGACTGAAGTCGGCTCGGCTTGATTGGATTGCTGTGCCCTCTGTGAGCCGAGTGGGCATGTTTCTGATTCCATAAAGAGGATGAAGTACACACTCCAGTCGGCTTTGTGATTGCTCGTTCCTGACGCAAGGTACCGGGAGTGAATCAGTGCTACGTCATGCACTCAGCTGCAGGTGGATTGTCTTGACCTCTGGGTGTAGAATCTGTGCTGTGCTGCAATTTGTCCAGTCCTGAAGTGGTGAAATGATCGGATCGAGGACATAGTCTGTTTAGAAATGAAGCCTGTTTGTGGGGACGGCAGTCCTGAGTGCTTGGTGGAGGTTTTGTGGTCCGTGGTTGGAGGAAAAAGGCAGTGGAGGGAAGTTTATCATAGGAGTACAAGCTCTCTAGTTTACAAGGCATATACTTTTGATGAGTAATGGATGAATGGATGGATAAGTAGATACGTGGACTGAATGGAGATGGCTGTAAGGATTGCTGTAAGGATTGTATGGATAAATGGATGAATAATGTTGATGGATGGTGGTTTGTTGGTAAATTATTTAGGTGTATGATGAGTGCTGATGAATGGAGTTAGATGGGAGGTAATATGGGTGGGTGAATGATTTGAAAGGATGGATGAGTTAAATGATTTTTGAGGATGGATAGATGCATGCATGAATGGATGATGTAAATAGATTAAGGCTAAAGCTGGTTTTGATGGATCTGTAGTAGAAGGATGGTGCAGATTGCTAGATGTTGAGAATGAATGGATGGATTATGTGGATGGACAGATGGATGATGTGGACAGAAGGATGGAGTTTGTGGGTTTTTGACTTATCTGATTGATCTAAATGTGATGTATGGATGGATAGATGAATGACTGTTGAAGAAAGATGTATTTGATGCATATGGATGGATAATGCTGAAGATGGATATGGATGTGGCTGGATCGAAGAATAATGGGAGCAGATATTGTAGATGTAGTTGAAGATCTAGGTAGTTGGATCATTTGGGTGGATGAATGGACGATGTGTTGGATAGATGATGGATGATGGCGTGGATGGATGGATAATATAGAAGGATGGATGATGTGGATAACCTGAGTGTCTTGGATGGATGGATGGATGGATGGATGGATGGCTGGAGAAGAAGAAGAACAACTGAGGGCACAAATCCTTTATCACCACATATACACTACAGGACAGTGGAATTCTTTTCTTCGCATATCCCAGCTGAGGAAGTTGGGGTCAGAGTGCAGGGGCAGCTATGATGCAGCACCCCTGGAGAGGGTTAAGGGCCTTGCTCATTTGCCCAACAGTGGGACTTGAACCCTGATCCTCTGATCAACAACCTTAGCCAGAGCCTTAACCGCTTGAGCTACCACTGCCCAAGTATGAATGATGTGGATAACCTGGGGTCATGGATGGATGGATGGATGGATGGATGGATGGATGGATGGATGGATGGATGGATGGATGGATGGATGGATGGATGGATGGATGGATGGATAACCAACCTGGGTGTCGTGGGTGGATGGATGGATGGATGGATAACCAACCTGGGTGTCTTGGGTGGATGGATGGATGGATAAATGATGTGGATTATCTGGGTGTCATGGATGGATGGATGAATGATGTGGATTACCTGGGATGGATGAATTGAGTGAGTGATTGATTGATTTGATTGAAGGATGGATGGATGAATAGATGAATGATGTGGATAACCTGAGTGTGATGGATGGATGGATAGATGGATGGAAATGTATGATGCATATAGCTGTATGCTCTTTGTGGCTGATGTGGTTAGACGGGGTGTAAAATGGCTGGACGATTTTGAATTTGATGGATGAATGGATGATTTTGGATTATGTGGATAATATGAATGGATGATTTTGGATTATGTGGATAATATGAATGGATGATTTTGGATTATGTGGATAATATGAATGGATGATTTTGGATTATGTGGATAATATGAATGGATGATTTTGGATTATGTGGATAATATGAATGGATGATTTTGGATTATGTGGATAATATGAATGGATGATGATGTAGATGGAGCTTTAGAGTGCTTAAAAATAATGCACTTTCTGGCTGTTCAGTCAATACACTGAGAGCACACGCTGCTTGCATCTGTTTAAATTTAGAAAGAGAACAGCTGCTGGATGTCCGCTGTGTGTGTGTGTGTGTGTGTGTGTGTGTGTTTTGTTCAAGAGACTTGAGGTAAACATTCTCCTTCTCTAGTTTTTGTGTCCCCTTTGTTTTGTTGTTATTTCCTCTAATCCCACACTACCTCCCAACATTTCATTCTCAAGTATTCGAAATAGCTTGCACTCTTGTTCACACTTCTGTATACGTACACACTCTCGGCCACATCTGGCCACTCCTGGGTTCGGTTTAATGTTTCCCCACTGATTTCTTCCAGTCCCTCATGGCGATCACGTTTCCAGAACTGCCAGTGCATCTGCCGCTCTTCAGTCGTGTTCTAGGTGCCACTGTTTCAGCGCCATGGGCTTCCGCTGTCTTTTTATATCCCACAACTGAACCAGGCTACAGTTACACACATTAGTCAGCACTCAGTGGCTGTAGGGCTCTTTATGCCTCTTGCAACACTCCCCCTTGCCATTTAAACACACTGCAGCGTCCTTGCTGTGCTCTGAGAAGACAGTAAATGTCAGACGGGATTTATGGGCTGAACCACTTGACGTGAACTCTCCATTTTTACAGGGCTGTCTACTGTTTCGACAGGGAACTCGTTGATGCGTCTGATTTTATCATTAGGGATATCATGAGGCTAATGTTTTACTTTATTCGTGTAGCATAGATACATAAAATGTTTTTAAGTTAGCACTGCAATCACAAAGTTCCAAAAATGATCTGAACTACTTATTAATTACACAAAAGTACGTTAGGCCCGGGTGCCGTCCCGTTGGCCGAATTCGTCCCGACAATGTCAGGTCATGTTAGAACCAAAACCCGAGCATGTGCCACGACATTAATCCTCATTACTGCTTGTCTGAAAGTGTTCTAGATAATGCATGTCAATTTAAGCAAAGCAAAACTTGGATCTAATGGAGGATCTCTGTAGGACGTCACGCCAATCAATTTGTCTTCTTGTTCTTTCCATTTGTCCTTGAACGGTTTGGAGAATATTAACAGAGCAGAATTGTTTTCGACGCTTTGCTGATTGAAGTACTTCGATGATTAATCTTCCTAATGAGTGCATCATACTTATTGCTTTAAATCTGGATGAGGTTTATCTGTGGGGATTGGTACATCGTTCTGGATCTTTATCTAATGAAACATGGCACCGACTATGCTTATTTTGGTCAACTCAAGAAAAGCTTAATAGAACACCCTCCCAAGTCAAATTTGTGCCTCGTGACATTTTTAGACTCGGTGTGTTTCAGCTTTAGCCTGAAAGACATGCATTGTTCCTCTAGACTCTGGTTCTTGTATGACAGAGTGGGCCGATGGGAGACTTGTGGAAAAACCTGAGTGAGTGACATCATTTGGCGCTGGAGAGAGAAGACTGCACGCTTTTTATGAAATCAGTGGTTAGTATTTTCCAAGGTGGAAAACTAAACACACCTGAGATGATGTCCTGCCCTTGGCCCCTTGGCTTCCAGGATTGCTGCTGGGTTTTTTTGTGCGTTTTGTGAGACTTTAGTTCTCTTTCTTTGGGTTAAAGTTGTTATTAAATCTCTCACTGAGACCTCTTTTCCTGTAGAATTTCTGATCTGCACAAGAGCCACAATTTCTGATCTGCACAAGAGCACAAGCTTCTGAAAGTGGAAGCTTTTGTGTGGAGCTTGATGTAGAAGATGTAGTAGCTAACACATTAAACCTGGAGGAGATGGAAGACTTGAATCTGGATGCTCAGAATGTCAGAAGATGGTATCCCAGATTATTTCCATATTCATTTGCACATAAAAAGAAGACTTTGTGAAGACACCGAACAGAATAGGAAAGAATAAAATAAAAGTTTCATCCGAATAGAAAATATGTTATATATTTTAAGAAGATGTTTTGTCATGGCGAGGAAACTATTTATGTATTTGTATAGGTAATTCCTGTCAAGAATGCAAGACCAAATGAATAGTTATTGGTCATTAGGGTCAGTTGTGTTCAGCATTTGGTCTTTGGAAACAATGGCAATCAGTGATTGGTCATTAGGTGCTATGGTGATAAGTGATTTGTCATTGGAAACAATGGTGTCCAGTGATTTGGTCATTAGCATCAATAGTGTTGAGTGATTGGTCAGTTGGAAACAATGGTGATCAGTGATTTGTTATTGGGAACAATGGTGATCATTATGAGCTATGTTGATCAGTGATTGGTCATTAGGAGCTATGGAGCTATGGTGATCAGTGGTCATTAGCATCATTGGTGATCACTGATTGGCAATTAGGAGCGATTGTGATTGGCTAAAAGCTATAGTAATCACCAATAAAATCATTTTTTTTTTTTTGATCAGTGATTGGATCATGAGAACAGTACCAGTCAGTGATTGGATCATGAGAACAGTACCCGTCAGTGATTGGATCATGAGAACAGTACCCGTCAGTGATTGGATCATGAGAACAGTACCCGTCAGTGATTGGATCATGAGAACAGTACCCGTCAGTGATTGGATCATGAGAACAGTACCCGTCAGTGATTGGTTGTTGGAAACATCGGCTCATGCAAGAGCATTTCTGTGCCCATTACACACTGATGGTGACAGCAAGCTGTAACTATAGCATTTAGGACGCGATGTGAAACCTTCCTGTGAAATCATAACATATGGCAATGTGCTCTGATGCTCTGTGATGCTCAGCTTGAGTTCCTTCAACAATTGTTTGTGCTTTAATTAAACAGAATCCTGCACACCTGCTCTGTATAGAAGACCTGACAGCCAGAGAACGTCCACTTTCTTGTAATTGTTTCAACATTGTTTCTGTTCCAGCTGGAAGTTATAGCACTATAAGGGGTTTACTCAGCTCCCAGGCTGCATTTTAATAACCTGACAGAACCCCTTTAGATGACTTAAAAGCAGGTTTGACTGATTGACAGTCCGGGAATTGTCATGTCCTCATACAACATCCACAAGTATTTAGCATGATGGTATGAGAGACAGGGGTATTGCAGGTGTGTGCACTTTGACCCTCAACACCTCCAGAAATCCATCTCCCTGCCCCTGCTCTCTATTTGTCAGCCACTGAAAGCCTGCAGCATGTGTGTAGATAAATACAGTACAGCCAGTGTGTCCAGATAGCCCTTTTACAAGGAATGCACCGTTCCTGGCGTAGGGATCATCTGTCGCTTATCCTGAATCCACGTTCATGGCAAAGGCATGTGGAGCCTTCAGTCGGCACCCAGACTGTTCCTGATATGGCAGGACGGTTTTGTACTGACGTCACTCTGCATCATGTCTTTGGCCGTTTTTTTTCTAATTAAAGCAGCCAGATAGTACATTACAGTATCTGTAATATAATATATGGGACAGATGCCTGATGTGCCATGCAGATAATTTGCTCAGTGTCTGGATCTAACAGGCAATCTTCTGATGACCTCAATAGACCATTTGCTCCAAGGATGCAGTAATACAGCACTATTAATATCAACACTGATAATAGAACATTTTGGGAAGTATTTGGGTGATATACAACAATTTACTTCATTTAAAAACACTTCAGCAACGTTGTATGATTTTTGGTGAATTAAAATAAAAAAAAATATTGGCCAGATTTACAGACGTTTATGTAACGGTGAAATGATTTTTTTTTTCTTTGTGCTCGGTGCATGTTGATGAAAGCCAAACGGCTGTAAATTCTCAAGAACGCTCACGGCTTTAGTGATGCCCACAAAAATGTCGAGAGAAAGCGTATCTGTAGTAGTGCACCTAACTGTGCACGGTAATGCTTCCTGCATTTATAGGGTGCCATTAATTTTACTCCTTTGTTGAAGGACTCAACTTGTTTGTTTGAATTCATGGATTTGATTTGGATTGCTTTGAAGTGATTAATATTTACAAATGAGGTGTGTGTAAATAAATGAATAGATAGATAGATAGATAGATAGATAGATAGATAGATAGATAAAATTGGCCAATCAGTCGAGGTTAGCATTAATGAGTCTCGTTATATTTAAAATTCAGGAGCTCAGGGATGTGAAAATTGGGATTTATTGTTCACTTTTTTACCATTAACAATTAAATATTGACAAAATTAAGTATTGACACGTTTAATTCAATAAATTAATTTAAAGTTGCTGTGATGATGTACCAAATTTGGGCACTGTCATTTCCAGAGATTTAGAAAAGATTGGATAAAAATCTTCATATGAAAATTTCTTCTAATCTGCACCCTTTCATTAGAGCAAAACCTAGTTCTGTCCGTCCGTCCGTCTGTCCGTCCGTCCGTCCGTCTGTCTGTCTGTCTATCTAGTGCCCGCTACACTAACATTTCACTTTTTTTAACATTGGTTACATAGAGATCGCTTTTTCCAGTGAAAAAACTCGACTGTACCCTGTATCTGTCATGTGACATCATGTTCTCATTCTCCAGCTATCTTATCTCAGAAGTAGGACTTTAAATGTCTTGCTCCCTCAGAGCAGCTCTGACTTCATGCTTCAAGACGTGAGAGATGTGAGAGATAGCAGCTGCTGGAGATATTTGCTTGGTTTTGTTGTGTGTGTAGATGATGCACAGCTGAAGAAGACGCAGTATTGTAACAGAATGTTGTGTAACCTGAGCGCAGTGTTCCAGACCTTAAAAATGAAAATGTCAATAGATGTTAAGCGACACGTGAAACCCCCGAACACCTTTATAGAGGCGATGGAGAAATATCAGGCTGAATGAGGCAACAGGATTTAGACTCAAAAATGAGTAGAAGATTTATAAAAACATACACACTTTTACTTTTTTCTCCCCCCCCCTAACAGTCTGTATACATTATTATACCGGGTCTGCTTTATAAGGCTATGAATTGTTTTGTGGCCATGACAGAAATACTGAGTTCAAATCATATCAGAAAGGTCGGATTTACGGGTTGTATGGACGTTAACACCACCACAAAGTCGTAATTACCAGCAGGATTTTTTTTTACTGAGTTGGGAATGTTTTGGATGGAATCAGTGGATTTTTCTTCTTTTTAAATTGAATGTTTTCTCCTCTCAGAAGGTGAGACAGTTATTATAATGAAAACAACAACAACAAAAAAATGTACACGAAGAAAACTATCGCACAAAATGACCAAGAACACTCGGCAAGTAGCCAGAAACACAAAGCGATGGCAAAGTTCAAATAAAATGGTTTGGCTCTAAAGTGACCTGAACACACCCAACGTCATGATTACGACTTCCCAACTCGTAAAAAATGAACTTCCCAGAAGGACACAGGCACAGAATATTCCTGCCGAATTATAAAAATAAAAAACCCTTTTTCTTCATTTTCATTTACTTTATCAAGTGTGCAGCAGCTGATGTACATTTAGGAATGCCCACAAAACTTCCAGGATACAAAGATTTTATTGAGCTAACTGCATTTTTATGAATGACTCCTGCGAATGAAAAATCCTCCGTATCCCTCTTGATAAATGAGGCCTGATGTTCAGAACAGTACACAGCCTTCATTTTTCACCAGCTAAGACTTGCACCATGCTTAAAGTGTAACATTTCAACGCACAATTTATCATAATTATCTCAATTTCCTTATGCCGAAAGCTACAGCACTCGTACGTGGAGTTTTTAGTTTAATCACATATCCGAAGCCATCAATAAGAAAGTTAGCGAAGCTGTAAGATAATAGAGTGTAGATTTAGGGCTCTAGCCATTTGCTTAAGTACGCCATTAGCTCGGAAATTCGCCGGAAATCCGAGCGCTTCTTAATATTTAGATATGGCTTAGAGTTTGGGGAATGCCTATATAATATAAAAGATAATCTGTTATTTTCGAAAAATGGGGGACATATTAGCAAGTGGCATGTTATATAATCATGCTTTGTTGTTTGTGGTGTATTATTTGTCCGGTGAAACAGATTCTTATGATTTATAAAAAAACATTTTTATCATTTATAATTCCTTTTTGTAACTTCTAACACTCTGTTATAGTTTTGAACAACAAAAAAACTCCTTGACAGCTTCTGCTGTAATATTGCAATTTTACGCTTTTTGGTTTTAGTCTTCAGGAAGCAACTGTCCTTCTGTTCTCCCCCCCCCCCATGTCCAGCTGGCATGTGACAAATTCGTACAACCGTTTTAAGAGCAGATAACTAAGGATTACGTCTCGCATCCCAAACAAGCAGCTTCCAGTTAGCGGCTCTAACGCATCTCTTGTCATTTCTCTGTTCTTCTGTAGTCAGGTGACAGAGATTGACCCTGTGAATAAGATTAGCCCGAGAGAACGTCGCTGCCCGAGGCACCGGAAAGACCCGAGTGGCCACGAAAGGAGTACAAAGGGATTAGTGGAGTTCTGCTTTGTAATGGAATTTCACCACTAAGTCCATTAAATAAATTTAGATCAGAGGCTGACTTGGTTATAACATAACTTATACAATATTATTTAATATGTTTTCAAAATGACAGAATAACAATGACCGGATCTGTTTGTCAGGAGAAATTTGAAAAGGAAAAAAAAAAAAGTCCCAGGTGGTCAGCCATTAATATAATATCACGATAAATAATACCAATTTATTTATTACTGTCACAGACTGAACAGACGAGACCTTTGTTTTGAACAATCATCTTTTAAACACTGGTTCATCAATATCTGCTTTCTTTTAACAAGCTTTCACTTCACTAATCACACCAGAAACGCTGAAAATTTTCCTTTCTGACCTGTTTTCTCTAGCCGTGTGGCTTGTTCTTGGTTCTATTAGCTCTGCTAGCTGCTAATTGCTAGTAAACAAGCTCACAAAATATTCCACAAGAGGGATTTCAGCATCTCAGTCTAACACTGCATTTCTGTATTCTCAGTGATTTAACAGGAATCAAACCTGGCAAAATATACCAGGCTAACCATTTCTTCTTAGCCAAGTTTGCTAGCAGGTTAGTAAATTAGCTTGCCTTTGTTACAGGTTGTATTGGAACCTTGAGTAAGATTGCTGTGTTCTCAGTGAACGGATTCATTTCACCGTAGCAAAACCTGTCAGAATATGAAGTAGAAAAGGCTTTGCTAATAACTAATATTAGCGAAGTTAGCTAGAAGACAAATTGCTAGCTCACATTTGACACGCGTTTAGAGACCAGCGGGATTTCAGTATCGGGGTCATCATACAAAGTTCTGTGACTAGGTCTGCTTCTCCGTCTTTGCTAGGTTTGAATTGCAACTGGAACGTTCTAGCTTGCTTGACAGAGCTGTGAAAACTAGCGCAGCGATCAGACTTCATTACCATAGCCTGTTTTTCTTTGCTTGTCATAAACCATTGGCCCATTTTCTTCCCTCATAGCAGCACTATCGAGCAGAGACGGTCCGTTCTGTGAGAGCTCGGTTTAATGAGTTCCTGAGGGCAAATCCGTGCTTTAACCGGTCACTTGCAGAGGCTAAACCCACAGCTCTGACGAATGTTGGAGTCTGATTACTCAGAAGGTGTAGATTAGTTTTCTAACTGCAGCTCTGACAGTAGTTTCTAACTGCAGGGCAAATCACAGGCTCACAGTATTTGATGGTGTCTATAGCAACAACTTACACCGCCGTTCCACTTAAACAGCTTGCAATATGTTCTGAGGAGGTTTATTTTGTGTTTTTTGGAAGTCTCCAGTGTCAGTGCTTTGTAACAGGGAAAGCTATAGGTTTAGGTTTCCCAGTATAGGGAGGTTTACTGGGTTTCTAGGAGGGAAAAAATGGAACATGGCTGTAACTGGACCTATCTTGTTTTGTGGTCATTCCTCAACAATAAATATAACAATAAATGGATAAAACACATGGTGTAGTATAAAAGGAAGTTTGGGGATATGCTGTTTTTGGTCAAATTATTATCTCTGGGGTGGTGAATGGAATTCTGCTTCATCTTCGACGCTCTGCATTGCGCCACCTAGCTGTGGATTAGTTAACTACTTAATTACAGTGGAGGCAGATGAGTAAAAAGGGTGTAAACTACTAGACTGTAGGTTTGCTTTTTATTTCCTAATATGCAAAATCTTACAGGATACAAAAAAAGAAACACCAAAGAGTTGTCCTTAAACCTTGAAACGTTTTTGGTTTCACTGTTTAGTCAGAGAGCTGGATATTCCAGAATGTTTAGCTGTATCTTGGGATTATGGATTGTAAAAAAGACAGCCATAGGACAATGACCTTTTGCCTCAATGCTGAGGTAGTGACCTTGCAGCACTTGTTTCCTCCCCCATACACTCCTCTGGATTAGCAGGAAGGCAGGGCAGCTCTGTAGCACTGGGTCAAGCAGGGGCTTGTGTGTAAAAGCCAGGATTTACTACACGGCTTGTTTACAGTCCAGGATTTCAGTATTTTGCTTCTGTGGAAAATTCCAGAAATCAATAACATCTACTCTTGTTTTGTCTCATTTACTCGATCTGTCGTTTCAGCGTTCTCGACGACTTGGCTTGTGGTACGAAGGCTGCGGATGAATTCCGAGCGTTTTCACGTGTATTTATGTTTAAATAAGCTTTACTCGTTCCTGTAAAAGTACCCCAATGTAAACAGCGGCTCTATAAGCTTATCAGTCATGCTGCTACCTCACCTGCTGACCTTATTGTGAGAACACACTGAGGAAGAACACAAGCCAGTCGAGTTGTTCGGTTTTTTTTCTTCTGCTAGGTGAGCTATAAAGCGAATTGTGAAGTGCACAGAGAGTACTTTGTGGTTTATTTTCCAGTTGATTTTTGTGTCGTGAAAACAAATAGTTCTTCTCAGACCAGCTCTGACGGCTGCTGTATGTATGGACCTGTGTTTAATCACAATAAGGTCAGCGTGTTGGGTTAGCGACATGAGCCGTAAAAAGCTGATAGATTTATTGTGGAACTTACAATAAGACGCTTTAACCCAATAAGCCACAGCACCACATTTTAGTCGTACTCTGTAAACAAAAAACAAAACAAACAAATAAATAAAACAAATAAATAAAAAAATTAATTCTGACTATTGAAAAAATTCTCAAAAAAGTAAGAAATTTTAAAGTTTAGTTATTGATATATAATCGGACACCGCAACCTGACAGGCAAAGATAAAGTTTGTGGGTCCTTGTTTGAAACAAAATTCCTGTTTGTCCCTCTGTTTCTGTATATGTATGAATGTTTTTGGTGAGGTAATAAGACTCAATAGTCTTTCCTTTCCATTTCTCTATTTTTTATTTTATTTTTTTTTACAAGGCTGTCCGATCTTATCCAGAAAGGGTCGTTGTGTTGTGGGTGCAGGGTTTCGTACCAACCGAGCAGAAGTCACACCCGAGTCTACTGAAAGCTGAGATCAGCTGATTAAACAACTGGAATCAGGTGTGGCTCCTGCTTGATTTGGAATGAAAAGCTGGACCCACACCGGCCCTTTGCGGATAAGATCGGACACCGCTGATTTACAACCACTTTGGCAAATTATATAGGTGCAGGCTTAGATTTAATATTGTTCTATTATTTACATTTACATTTATGGCATTTGGCAGACGCCTTTATCCAGAACGACTTATGTTTATCTTAGATTTTTTATATAAATGAGCATTTGAGGGATAAGGGCCTTGCTCAGGGGCCCAACAGCAGCAGCTGGGTTCGAACTTGCAGCTTATTATATTAACACTATTAACACTTATTAATAGTGTTAGTCATTATTAGTGTTAATAATGTTGGCCATGATGGCATTGGGTTGAAAACAAAAGTATTTTTTCTAAGCTGATCTCAGAAACTAAACTGATCTGTTAGTTCCTCATGAGCTCTTGGTTTCCTCATGACTATAAACTGTTGTTGAAAGGACATTATTTACAGTTCAGTGTCACCCAGATGAGGATGAGGTTCCCTTCTGAGCCTGGTTCCTCTCAAGGTTTCATCTCAGGGAGTTTTTCTTTGCAACAGTCACCTCAAGCTTTCTCATTAGGGATAAATGTTAGAAATAAATAATAACATAATGTTAAACTTACTAATCCTTATATGTTTGTATATTTCTGTAAAGCTGATTTGAAACAATGTCCGTTGTTAAAAAAAAAAAAAAAAAAAGGTGCTATAAAAATAAATTGAATTAATTAAAATTAATTAAATTAGTGGGTAATTATTTATATTTTTATATAAATATTATTATTATTATTATATTGCATTATTACATCACTTTCTTTTCTGTAATATATTTGCACAGCCTGTACGTCCGCTATATGTAAGATGTAAACCTATTGCAGATTACGTTTTATTACTTTTTTCTTTTTTTATTATTATTTTCTTTCTCCCCCCCCCCAATTTTCTTATATTTATATGCACACTCTAGGAGGATTGGCCGGACTGCAATTTGTAAACTCGATATAACTGTGTATGGCAACAATCTTGATATATTAACAGTAGAGATTGGTTGTAAATGTTAACGCATGCCTTTTGAAAATATAAACTGCTTACATTGACATTTATAATGTGAAAGCCATTCTGACTTCATGAGTTGTTGCTGTGATATAAGGGGAATAAGACATTTTGTAACATGCTGTTACTAGAACTTGAACAAACTATAAAGTCATCAGTTCTTTAATAGTGTTTATATATATATATATATATATATATATATATATATATATATATATATATATATATATATATATATATATATATATATATATATATATATAGAAGAAAAAGTGATTTTTAAATGTGCTTCCAGTGAGAGCTCGATCTCAGGAAGTGTAACCATCACTGACGTGATCTAATCCTACTCGACACTATAGTAGCTCTGATGCTCTGGTTTTTGCTAGCAGTCTATGAGGATTGATATAAGAGCGCCTGGAGGAACCTCAAAAAGAAAGAATATTATTTCAAAAAAAGACAACTTGAGCCAGAATTGCTTACCTGCTAATTTTCTAACTCATTCCTCTGCTCTGCAATCTTCTGTAGGTGTTGACGGGTCAGACTTTTTTTTCTTAGGTGATAGCTGACTCATTCGCTGTGCTCCGTCCTGAGAGGGGCTTCACGTCAGCGTCCAGCTTTTTTAGATTTCGATAAAGCAAAAGTTGCTGTCAGCGTTGGATGGAATGCTTTGCGTTGGCGTTGGGATCAGCAGAAATAGTGAAAGGAGTCAGCATTACTTTAAGAGAACCCCTGAAGAGCAGGTATAGCACCGTCTCAGCACGATGAACCTGGGAATTGCAGCGTGGGAGTTGGATCCGTTTAAGCCTGAAATCCAGATTGCTGATTTCTCTTTTAGAAATTGCTTTCTTTCTCTCTCTCTCTCTCTCATTCCGCCAAGGAATACGTGTCATGTAGATATTTGAAAAATTGTATGGTCATCATTTTAATTAGCAAGTTAAAGCAGTTTTAAGGTATTGGGATTCTCTCGATTTACTCCTGTAGAGCAAAATGTGTAATGTTTCAGAGATTAATACATTTGACTTCATTGGTCTGTCTGTCAGACTGCAGAAACGTTTCCTGTCTTAGGGCTCAGATAATTGTAGACAGAATTCTTTCTGTAGCAAAAGTCGCAATAGTGTTTTAAATAAGTTTTTGCATTTACTTTGATAATATAACTATTAGCTCCGTTCCGCCAACCTGATCAATCGAGCAGTGTTCCAAGAGTGCTTATATTTACCATTAAATATGGTAAGTTTCAAAACAGTACATTTATTGACATCGCCGATGATCGGACACGGCAGACGGTGCATTTTTCATGAAAAAATGTAGGTTGTTCAGCTAAAGATAAATATTACTGAAAGCACCTTTAACAGGAATGTACAAATCATTGTGAGTTAGCTTCCCAGCTAGTCACCAGGCTATAAAGTGAGTGTAGGATCTGTTCTTTGGCATCTGTTTATACCATTGGAACAAAAATTTCACCACACAAATCCAAAATCCCAAGTAATTCATTGTGTCGGTTAATTAATTTCTTGCTCAAAGAGCTGTTTATACAAGGAATATGGCTAAATATGGTAAATATCAGCATGGCTGTGGTTAGCTATGAAACTCATGTCCTACTTTTTTGCTGATATTCAGTGTAACTGCAATCATGCTTAAATATATATAATCCCCAGAAAGCAGAATGGTTTTTTTTTTTAAGGTTGTTTGAACGTCCAGCCCGAAAGCTTGAGTCTGCACACGGGACCGATTCGGCTCCTATTCACAGATTCGCTTTCACCTTCGAACTGTGGATTGATCGTGCAATTCTGTACATCACAGGAAGTAATGGGGCAAGCTGACTAATCACGTCATCGAGTGTTTGGCTCTGAGAGTGAATACCTCACACACCAAGCGATCAGGGTTCTGTTGAAACAAGCCCCAACCACCATTTTCAAGAGGACCAGGGTCTGTTTTCTGGGCTGCTTATGGCTCAAAAAAATGGCTTCCACACTCCTGCAAGTGTAGTGAACTCTCTGAAATGTTTGGGGGAAAAAAAAAACTCTGAAAAGCCAAGTGTTATTCCACATCTGGGGAGAAGAAAAAAGGCCTAAGAGCTTACTTCCGCTTGGTACAGAAGCAGCTGTGTCAGCTAAAGTAGCAGTTAGCTTGAAAGCATATATCACAATGTAAAAGCATTCCAGCGAGGTCACGAGGCCATCAGGGCCAAGGGAGGACAGAGTGTAATGAGATGGCAAGCTAGACAAAGACTCAGTAGTTAGGGGAATTTTGTCTGAACTGCCTTTAGGCATAAAACAACAGAGCTGCTTTAAGCCTTGTTAATGTATTATGCATGATCTGTGAATAAGAAGACGTTTCAGATATTTAAAGGATGGTTGCTTATTCAAGTTAGAGAAGATCATTGTATGGTTTTTAAAGTTCTCCTAGCTGTGAGTCATATCTAGGGGTTATTTTGGTTTGTACATTTTTAGTAGTCAAACAGAGATGACAGAAATGTTGTTTGTGTATCTCCTGGGGACCTGTCGGCTGTCGCTACTGCAAACAGTTGTATCTTTGAGGGAAAACTTATAGGAGAGCGAGTCACGGGGGTCCAAGCACCAGGAATAACAGATACAAGTCAAATACATTGTGCATTTTGTCAGCTTTTTTGCTTTAAGATATTAAGTACAAAACAAATTTAAAGGGGCACTGGTGGTTAGGGCTCTGCGTTGTTGATCAGAAGGTCAGGGTTCAAGCCCTGCCAAGCTGCCACTGTTGGGGGAATTGAGCAAAGCCCATAACATTCTCTGCATCATAGCTGCCCCTGCACTCTGACCCCAACTTCCTCAGCTAGGACATGCAAAGAAATGAATTCCACTGTGCTGTAATGTATGTCTGGCGATAATTATAAAGGCTAACATAGTGAAAATGTATGTAATCCTGTCTGGATGAATTTGCGCAGTTCCATATGCCCCATTTGTGCACTAGGTGTTTTACTCATTTATTATTTTTTCCCTTTGGTTCCAACACACAAGTGTCAAACATTTTCAAACACATAGTATGTCATCGTGCAGAAATACTTGTCGAAGAACAAGCAGCCCTTGTATCAGAAGAGTTTTAGCCACTGACGCCTCTACGAGACTCTTAGCTCCCAAGTATTTGCACCACAGAGATGACTGTGCTCTAGTCTGGTTTTATATATCAGTGGCATTTGAAACTTAAAACCGGAAGTAAAGTCACAGTACCTTGCAGCAGAGCCAAGTTCGAATAGGTTAATAACACCTGATGTACCGCCAAATGTATTAAGAGGACCAGGGATCAGTTTTCTGGATCAATTCCAGGCTTGAAAACAGTGCTCACACTCTTATTAGTTGTAAGTGAACAAATGTGTAAAGTAGAAAACAACTTAAGTATTGTACTAATCCAGTATGCATCTTCTGTACGTTTATATATATATATGGGGTTCTACTGCTTTACAGAAGTATGTTGACTTCTTATATATGAGAACTGGGTTAACTGTAGAAATCCGTACATGGTGTCTCTCTCTCTCTCTTTTCATACTCTCTCTCACTCTCTCTCTCTTTCCTGTGTCAGCTACTCTGCAGTCTTTGTCTGATGGATCACTGCAGCTCTTTGGACCGGGAGGCCCCCGGTGCCCACTGTGCAACTCATTAGCCTCAAAGTCGTACCTGCTCAGGGGGAAACAAACTCCCCTCTGAAATAATCAGAGCTTTCTGTACTCACATGCCTCAGGTGAGGCTTACTAATGTGAGAATCTATTAGAGACATCTGACTCCTGAGATGTGAATGTGGTCCTGGGGAGGATTTCTTATCTGTTTACATCTGCGGCGTTCCCCAAGGCTCCGTTCTGGGCACCGTGTTAATGCCAGTGCTTACTAGTTAGTTAATGGGAAAGAATGTTACATGCGTGTTCAACCGACTTTCTGATTTTTGGATTCTTGTAGAGTCTCCAAAGCTGTTGGAGTATTAATATTCATTAACGTAGATAGATAGATGGATAGATCTCCGCATAGTTCCTACATAAGCAAGGTGTCTACTAGGTGCCGACTAGGTCACACAAGACTTGCACGTGGATTTCTATTGATAGGAGGAGCCCATGTTGGATATGGAATATTCCAGAATGTGTCACCTAAATTTATTTTAGATTTTTTTGACCTAGGTCAACCTAATTTGTTCTATAGAACAATTTAAATAACATGGATTGAAGGGTTGACCTAGTGTTTGCCATGGAAATAGCCCTGATTCTAACATGGTGTTAATAAACAAACGGACACAGGCAAGGCAGGGCAATAAATAATTAAATTAAAGCTGTGTATCCGAATCTCTGATTGGATTAAACTGGAAGCACATGACGAACAGGTTCATGGGGAATGCTGCATCAGGCCATGCTGTGGGAAAGATATATGGTTGGAAGAAGACACTGCTGTGTCAGCATGTGGACAGGACAATACAGCTGTCCCCCGTTTCACAGACCCCTGCCTCTCAGTAAGGGTCATTCAGTTGAACCCATCAGCAAACAAACATTCCTGTTTAGGCAACTTGCTGTAACATACCAGCATATGCATAGTACAACTGGGCTCCTTTTTTCCACAGTGCTTCTTAAACTTGTGTAATGAATAGCTTTAGACGTTATTTATTTCAGTGTATTGTGTTTTCAGAGCCTGAGCTTGGATTATGTAACTATCTTCTGTATTTTACTGCCTGTGTTTCAGGCAAAAGATAGCACAGAAAGAAAGATGCCCTGAAACGAACACGCCACAAGGTAGACTTTATAGTCTCTGAGGACACTTAATGGTTTTATTAGTATGCTTCGAGTCTTTCGGAGACATTAATTACTTCTAGAACCGTGGACTCTAGAGTGTGCAGGCGGATATTTATTTATTTTTTGACCTGAAATGAAAGCAATTCATCAATTTCTCATAATTATTTTTATAATCACAGTCCCAGTTTATTATGCACGGAAGGTGCTTTCACTGCCCACTGTGGATGCCTGGTTGACCACAGCTTGTCATTAGCCAGACTCTTTATGGTCCTTAGACTATTTGTGTCATGGACACACATCAACAAGCTTTTTCACCAATAGAGACAATTTGTCTAGGTACCAGCATGTTTTGGGGAGGTGGGAGGAATTTGGAGAGCATATAGGAAACATGGGAAGAAGATGGGATTCTCCGCACAGACGGTAACCCGAGCTTAAAGCTGTTCTACCCCAATATTATATTTCTCTTTGTAAATGCATTCTTTTGTCTGAGAAGCACCTGTCTGAAATCGACTCCAAACATCTGAGGAGGACACATGTGTTAAACTTTTAGATTTATCCAAAATATGGAACCTTAATAAATGGAGGTCCTTGTAATTTACATTGAATCTCATTTTATACAACTGAGCAATTGGCTTTGCTTAAGGGCCCAGCAGTGGCAGCTTGGTGGACCTGGGATTCAAACACTTTCCAATCAGTAGTCCAACACATTCACCTCTAGGCTACCACATCCCCCACATGACCACAACATTATCTTGACTGAAAAGCTGTCCAAAAGCGTTGTGGCAAAAGTGACAGCCTCGTCACAAATGAAGAAATAATTCAATTTGTTCACGATGATAACGTTGCTCAGTGGATATCGTGTCTCTTATCATATATAAGGGTGTGCTGACCTTGTGTGATCTTGTAGAAGCCTGTGGTTTTATTACCCTGAGGATAAAATCCCACTCCCTCTTGTGCAATTCAATAGAGCTTCTACTTCCCTTCATTTCACTATTCGACCCTCTGGGGAATTTTCCTCTTCTCAAAGTCGTAACTTGTGCTGCAGGTTTCATTAATTCCTGCTCTATAAAGCGATGCCTTTGCAACACCCGACCTTCCTCCATTAATTTCACGTGGCCCTGTGTCTGGTGAGAAGGTCTTTTGTTGTAAAGGGCTTGGATAGGTGCTCATTTCAGATTCACCGCATGAGCCCTAGTGGGGACGGTACTTGATTATGACGATCCAATGTTGCATAGCCAGCATATTTCTCACTTCAGTGCTTCAGCTGCCCTTCCTGAGGGTGTGTACGTTAGCCCAGGCTCTGGAGCATGGCCAAACAGCAGGCCACTTTGAAGAACCTTCAGCTATATGACCTTTTGGTTGTTTTATCCAGGCAGAATTATACTGCTAAACTCAAGCAGTACCTTATGGAAGGAGTTAAACATGACTGGGAATCTAGAGTTCATCAACAATGAATAATGATATAAATAAATATAAATTCCAGTATCACACACACGATGGATTAAATTGCAGAAAGATTCGTTTCCGAGTCGATTTTACTTCATTTTATTGTGCTCTTGCAGCTTAGCCAGTAAAGACGAGCTGTCTAATTTGTGTCGTTTGGGGTCAAACAGACTTCCCAATTTGTGTTGGTATTATGTTTAACGTTGATGAAGCTGCAAAATTCTCTCTGAAGCTCTACACTGCCTGGCGTAATCAATAAACCTCTCTGCGGTGTGTTGCAGCTCTCATGGTTAACTTTCTCTATCACTCTAATTTCACAGAATGAAAATCTGTGCATCAGGCAATCGAATCTTCAATTAAACTCACTTTGAAGGTTTTAAACCAGCTGTAGTTGTGGATAAAACCTCTTCATGGTGTCGATCCCTCACGGACGGACAGGGTTAAATTGCGGTCAAGTAAAGAAGACCTCAGTGGCCACTTTGCTTGAGTGTAAAATACTCATTATCTCTTTTTGTTCTCAATAAATTGGATCAGTATTGAAGCCTTAATGAAATGAAGCGGCTCTGGTATACCGTATTTGTGAATACAGATGTGTGTTAAATGCTTTTTAGTTACGGCGTGGGGTTACATGGCTTTCGATTGTATGCGGTGGGATTTGTGTGTATTTGTGAGTCGATGCCAGTCGGGCCGATATGTCGGCCACTGCACTTAAGTCAGATAAGAGGATTTTATGCTTACCCAGTCTGCGCCTTGAAAATACACATTCCTTCCTTTGTAATGTTTTTTAATTAGCTGCCAGATAAACCGATCTGACTCTGCATGCGCTCGAAACCCTGCATGACCCTTCTGTTTAATCATAAACGACCCGGGGTGAATAAAATCTACTAAAAACAAAATGCATGCAACGTTTCTGATTCTCTCAGCTGTGGAAAACCTCAAAGTGAGGGTTTTTTAGTCTCTTAGACCAAAATCTGAGGTCAGAGTTTCTGGACTTTGAAGTACTGTGGCATATAAAGCAAGGGTGAGAGAGCTGAAGCGGTCAGACAGCAAGGGATCTTCTGAAACTAATCCGGCGCATGACACGAGGCTAAACAGAAAGAGTGGATTTTGTAGTGCGAGATGTCTACCTGCTCTGTTGAGGATCTGCCAAGATATTCAGAGGCGGCTTGCCCAGAAATGTGGTCAATGGACAGAGCCGTAATCGCACCTCTGTGTAAATTGAACGCTGTTGAAATGTCTCGGTTGAGAGAGAAATTTATACGCAGGAGATCTCGCCGTACGTCGGCTTCCACTTTCCTTCTGCCTCCTTCTTCAATTCTTAATTAAAAATTGTAAATATGCTGGAATCTTACGGAAATGATCGATGGAACCGAACATCTAACTTTATCAAACTTTAAAGGGGCGGTTTGTCATTTTTAGCACCCCGTAAAAATTACAGGATGAATTGTTATTGTAGTGAAGATGTTGATATACATGTGTAAAGAATTGCCTTTTTAGCTGAACGATAAAACTAGCCGGATTAATTGGCTGGTGGACTTGCAAACCTTTTTGTATTTTATTTTTTTCAGTCTTTTAATTATACGGTATGAATTATTTAAGCCTTGAAAGCAAACACATCGGACAAGAAATGAACCCATGGATAAAACCTTTTTCTTTACAACTTCTTCTGCCTATCCCTTTGTGGTTTGGAGCATGAAGAGCTAATTAAACATGCAGCGCTAATTAAATGTAAACAAACCCCTGCAACAAAGAAGCGAACAAGATTCCTGTGTGCCAGACTCATTACTTTTTCTAATTTATTGTATAAATATGATTCTTTTTGAAATCCTGTCTTATGGTAGCCAGCAGGAAAAATATATATTTAAAAAAAAACGGAATATCAGTATTCACTCAAAGAGCTGAAGTTCGAGTTACCTTGTGTAGGTTGGCGACCTAGCGTTGCATAGAATATATGAAATGAATAAAAGATCGGGAATCTGGATTTTCCTAGATGTCACCACATGGAGAAGGGGGATTATAAATCGTTAGTGTAGATAGCTGTAGAGGAGTGAATAGACAGTATTGGGTTGTGAGTGAGTCCTGGGATGAGGACAGGACAGTCTTTAGGATTACAGCAGAAGAAGCTCTTTAGCATAAAATGGGAATTTGGGAAGTGGAAGAGAGGTAGGTGAGGGGTAACATGAAGAATTAGACGTGGCTATATCTGTATTCACAAGGTTGATTTATGATAAATAATGAACATGGTTGCTCCTCCTTCCTTCCTGCCATGCAGCTTTTTGATTGGCTGCATCCTTAAGGATGAAGGACAATCCAACATTGTGGGGTTTTTTTTTATATTGCACTAAATGAGAGTCTGTTTTAGATTTAAATTTTTAGCCAATTAATGCATGAAGTTGGTTATTAACTGAAGTGGAAAGCTTTAATGAAGATTATTATGGTGGATAAAAGGGCTAAATGGTGAATGGTAATTGTGTGTGTGTGTGTGTGTGTGTTCACAGCTATCATGTATGTAATGGGCGCTCTGGGTCCTGCAGCCGGGTATCTCCTAGGAGGCGTCCTCATTGGCTTTTACGTGGATCCCAAAACCGTAGTTAATATTGACCAGAATGACCCTCACTTTGTCGGCAACTGGTAAGATTTTCCTTCCCTGAGCAAAAAAATATAGACTTGTATAAATTCCTAACTCTTCCATTCTCTTCTCCTCAGGTGGAGCGGCTTTCTGCTCTGCGCCATCGCCATGCTGTTGGTGATTTTCCCCATGTTCGCCTTCCCCAAGAAACTTCCCCCTCGCCACAAAAAGAAGAAGAAGAAAAAGCTCGGCGCTGACGATGACCCGACCAGCGAGGACGACGTCATGAAGGAGAAATCCAACAGCAAAAGTCAAACCGTGACCTCCTCCATGGGCTTCGGGAAGGACATCAAAGGTAGGTCTGTGTCAGGAGGACGAGGCTCTTCTGTACGCTATGTGCAGAAGGTTCGTCGGATCTGCGTCAGAAATCTAGATTATCTTGGTATGCGGTGCAGTGATACCAAGGCTTCCCCAACATGAAGGAAGTTCTCTTTGGAAGGGAGATTCTCAGAAAAATAGCAGCCGTGTTATCTGTGAGCGAAACAGGACGCCCTCTTTTCCTCTAAATGAGCTCCCGAGAGACTGCCTTCGCATCGCTGAAGCACACGACACTGTTCTCTGCTCCTGTGTTAGCGCTTTTTTTTAATTTCTGATAGCACAGCCTCTGAAACTGGCTTTAAAGAAAGGACATAAATTGATGATCTGAGGTAAAAGATATAGCAGAACCAATATTTTCTCTTTATAGTTTGACTGTTGAGGGCTCGTTAATAGACCATATAGACTTGAATATGCCAATTAGGATTAGCGTATGGAATTGTGTTAATGAGTAAAGAAAGATACTGCCAGGTTAGCTCATGATTAGCGACTATATAGCGCTACAAGTAAAGATTATAAAGATTGTATATAAACATTTAACAATCTGACTGAAAAAATCCTCTCGGAGCTTGTGCTAGTTCAGCCCGAGTTAGCCAGCTAGCCAGCTTTCACAGTACAAATTATAAAAAGGACACAAAAACATAATCTTCTCATCCTGTCAGGTAAGCTCATGCTAGCTAGCTAGTAACAGCAGGAATGATTATTTATAAATCTCACTTTGCTTAGAAATTCTGTCAGGTTAGTAAGTTGTTATTACTTGCAATTATCATTAATAATTAATGTTTTTATTTAACTTTACAGTACTTCAAGTAAGCTTCCATGATATTAAGTAAAAATCCTGTCAGGTTAGCCCACGTTAGTCACCTAGTTAGCATCAGCAGTATTGTAAAGACAAAAATGTATTCTTTTTGAAATCCATGTTAGTTTTTGGTAGCCGGCTTGTTGGCTTTAGCAGTGAAAATGTAAAAAGTTATATCAGTATGACTTGTGATTGCACTTAAAGAGCTAAAGTCCTTTAGCATCAGCGGTACAGATTCCGAAGTTAGCTTGTCTGAGGTTACTTAGCATTACAAACAATTCAAGAAATGAATTCACAGAAATCTTGGCAGGTTAGCTTATGGATTTATGTGGATTTTTTCCCCCACTTTCCTCCTTTCTAATACCTAATATCTGAGGTATTGTATTATCATTAAATTTATATTAGCAATAAATTTGTTTTAGCTTTTACAGCTATTATGAATGTGATCGTTTTCCTGCACTATTTGTATTATTTCTAAACGCCTCCAAAAACTCAATTAGCAGCCAGAGCTAATTAGCATTACTGGGTCAGAAAAGCCTCAAGATGTCTTTAAAAAACGTTTTCAGTGAAACCTCGCTCGACAGCCTACAGCTTTTTCTTCCCACTTGACTCGTATGTGCACGAGTCCTTGAGATTTATGACGTACATCCAGGCTTTTTTTTTCGTGTGTGACATTAATAATTACTAGGTAAAGTGTTCAGAGAGGCAGCGCACTCCGTGATGAGTTAGGATTCAGGAACAAATGAAAAATCCTGCAGATTTCCATGGTAACAGGACGGCACAAACCTGCTAATTGGTAAGCGAGCTCTTTGAACGCCGTGATGTGCTCCTGATAGCGTTTAAACCCGCGAGGAGATCCTAGTGTTAAAGAACGGGCTTTAGCAAGTCGAACACCACCTCAGGCTTCGACGGATCGTCATGACGACACGACACATCGAGTAAATGAATCATCTTTATCTGCGCTGTTTGTACCGATCTGGCGTCGAGCGCAAATCGAATAAGAAACGTCTTTTTTTCCAGCATTTCTCACCGCTCACATCGTCTTTCTGCTCCGTGTTATGAGTGGCGTTATTTATATGGCAGATACTAAATCATAAGATGAACAACTGCAGTGAAGGGATCGTCAGCGTGAGCAGATCCCATGTGTCCTCTTATCCTCTCACTGCTCGTGCTCTCATGAAGGGTTCGGATTTATAATGGTATTAATTCTATAAAAGTGGCAATTTAAGCTAAATCCCTTTTTTTTAATCATATTATAACTCGTATCTTAATCTTGAACGGTCTTTAATCCGTATATAAATTTAAGGCCAGTATTTTTATATTTAAATCCCATTTCTTTTTACCTGCCTTCCCTGTGTGTCTGCTCTCTGCTCTATATAATACTATACTAGATATTATAATTATAATAGAAATAAATGTAGTTTCAGTTCAACACAGTAATGTTTTATTCTCTATTCTAATTGGTGAGGGAATAATTTTACTGATTTAATTTACGGTTTTAGTTAAAGCTCTTGTAAGCGCTTAAGTTCCTGTATTTGTGTAGTAAAGAGGACGCCACATGAAGAGGGAAAAAAACTCTGTAATTGTTGATATGGTGAGGTTTTCTTTAGTATTTATGAAAGGAGTCTCTGGAACAGTCAGAGCTGTGACTTTAACTTACGATTTCTCAGAAGCTCAACAAGCCGATTATTATTTATAATAAGTTCCGAAATGAGAAAAACCTAGAGAGCGGGAATGAATAATTTACACAATAACACAAACGAACTTTTGCGGACATTCCTTAATATTTAAATGTAACTATAAAAGGACAAAAATTCAGTGTCTTTAATTAAGGAAAAAATCTTATCTTAAGCGTGTTTATGATGTAATCCATTATACCACCCTTGTACTGATTTTTTTTTTTTTTGTTTTATTCCAAATCGAAAGTAAAAAAAAAAAGCAAGCAAAACGTTGCTTTGTGGCGGTTAAAATGTTATACAAATAAATAAAATTAAATAGAATATTCAGAGAAAAATATTAATAATTAGTGATTTCCAGTGTTATGCTATTATTTCTTATATTCCTTTCCGTTTCCTTTTCCTTTCCTTTCCCTTACTTTTTTCTTTTCCTTTTCCTTACTTTTTTCTTTTCTTTTCTTTTTTCGTCTTTCCTTTTCTTTTTTCTTTTTTCTTCTTTCCTGTTCTTTTTTCTTCTTTCCTTTCCTTTTTATTTTTTCTTTTTCTATTCTATTCTTTTCTTTTCTTTTTTCTTCTTTCCTTTCCTTTTTCTTTCTTTTTCTATTCTTTTCTTTTTTTCTTCTTTCCTTTTTCTTTTCTTTTCTTTTCTTTTCTTTTTTTCTTCTTTCCTTTTTCTTTTCTTTTCTTTTCTTTTTTTCTTCTTTCCTTTTTCTTTTCTTTTCTTTTCTTTTTTCTTCTTTCCTTTCCTTTTTCTATTCTTTTTTTCTTCTTTTCTTTTCTTTTCTTTTCTTTCCCTTCATATTCCTTTCCTTTCCCTTACCTTAACTTCTTTTTCTTTTTCTTTTTCTTTTTCTTTTTCTTTTTCTTTTTCTTGCCTTGCCTTGCCTTGCCTTGCCTTGGTGAAAGTGGCTGGGATTAAGCTTATGTAAAACTTTTACAATTTTTTAAAACAAATTTCAAAATATTTTATTACATATGCCTTTAAAGTGTTAAAAAAGCACGTTCCTAGTCTCCAGCAGAGTTCAGCTGGATCGTGGAAATCAGTTGAAATACTGAGAGACAGAAAAGATGAAATGCAAAGAGACACGAGGGAACTGATCCAGCTCTGTAGATCCAGCTAATGAGGCTCAGCAGAATGTCTGACGCTCGTGTTTCTCTCTCAGAGCTCCCCAAGGCGGCCGTCAGGATCCTGAGCAACATGACCTTCCTGTTCGTGAGTCTCTCCTACACGGCCGAGAGCGCCATCGTCACCGCTTTCATCACCTTCATCCCCAAGTTCATCGAGTCCCAGTTCGGGATCCCTGCCTCCAACGCCAGCATCTACACAGGTAGATCCTCCGACTTTCTCTGTACGGATTGAAATTTAATTGAAATTCTCACCACATTTCCACTTCCTTCCATCACGGATCTCGCACGCTCGCGACATCTGATCCCACCACAGCATGTTAATTTACACATCAGATAATCGTGCACGCACATGAGCAGATGCATAGGTGTGATGAGTTTCCTTTTATGGCTGTTGCCACTCGAGCCTGCGTAGGCAGAGCAGATTGCTGCTGGATTAAAGAAGAGAAAGAGAGAGAGATTGCGCTGACATTTACTGCATGAAACTCCTGGCCTGAACCGGAGCCAGTCGCTCGCTTCCTTCCAATCTGGCCATTGAGAAAGCTTGCTCTGATCATTTGATTTAAGATTTCTGTCTCATTATCTAAAGAGCTTGCCACAGCAAGGCGTTACGTCGATCCCTCCGAATGTTCTGGCCCTGACATATGGTTATGACTTAACCAAGCAGCACAGATGCTTTCTCACTCAGACCTGGTGAGTGGCCAGGTAGCAGCGGAGAGGTCACAGATTAATTCTGCCTCTCAGGGTTTCCTCAGTGAGAGCTGTATGTGAAAAAATATCAAGGTCAAACACTCAGGGCTGTATAGAGTTTCCTCTCTGTGTAAATATTTATTTATGCTGGATTAATTCTGCAGGACTGGTTAATGTGGACAAATGATATTTTAGCAGTTCTTTCTAGTGTTAGGAGACATGCTGTTTTGTGGACACTGTGATGATTGAAACATGATGATGTACATAACAATGTTTATGTTGACATGTATGAGGATGTGATGATGTGCATGTTCATGACAACGTGCACAGGGATGAGGTGCATGACTTTCATGACAGTGTGAACAACGATGGTTATGGCGATGTTCATGATGATGTACAGGATGATATGCATGACACTGTTCATGAGAATGTTGATGACATGCATGGTGGTGATCAGGATGGTGTTCAGGATAATGATCAGGATGGTGTTCAGGATAATGATCAGGATGGTGTTCAGGATGGTGTTCAGGATGGTGTTCAGGATGGTGTTCAGGATGGTGTTCAGGATGGTGTTCAGGATGGTGTTCAGGATAATGATCAGGATGGTGTTCAGGATGGTGTTCAGGATAATGATCAGGATGGTGTTCAGGATGGTGTTCAGGATGGTGTTCAGGATAATGATCAGGATGGTGTTCAGGATAATGATCAGGATGGTGTTCAGGATGGTGTTCAGGATGGTGTTCAGGATGGTGTTCAGGATGGTGTTAGGATGATGATCAGGATGGTGTTCAGGATGGTGTTAGGATGATGATCAGGATGGTGTTCAGGATGGTGTTCAGGATGGTGTTAGGATGATGATCAGGATGGTGTTCAGGATGATGATCAGGATAATGTTCAGGATGGTGTTCAGGATGGTGTTCAGGATAATGTTCAGGATGGTGTTCAGGATGGTGTTCAGGATGGTATGCATGGCGATGTTCAGGATGATCATGATGATGTTGATAATGACATGTCTGACAATCATGTACATCGTCGTGAACATCATCCTGAACATTGTCATGCATGTCATCCTAAACGCCGCCGTTAACACCATCCTGAACACCATCCTGAATAACATCATGCACATTGTGCACATCATCATAAACATCATGCCTGTCATCCTGTACATCACCGTGGATGTCATAATGTTCACGATGATGTTCACGACGATGTTCCATCATGTGCAGGTGTTCAGATGGCAGCTGCACTCATGCTTTGCACACCCTGCAGCAAATGCAGTATTTTTCTTTCCACTACTTTCCTACATCCATGATACACACTTCAAGAAATACACTGCCCTGAAAAACATGACATTTTTCCTGCCTAGCATCAAAGTCAGTGCTTTTCAATAGTATCTTCAGCACCACCTTTAAAGTCGAGCACTTGCTGAAAACAGTCAGGATGCATCATGAAATGCGCACAGTGAAGAAGAAAATATTTTCATCTTACGCTTTCAGATATATTACAAAGTAACATAAAAGCGAGATGCATTTTAAATCTGAAAAACTCAAATAAAAGGATGTCACGTTAAAATCCATCTCATAGGAATCTAGTACACTGGCAGTATATTAAATATATATATATACATACAATAAATAGACAAGTGCTTTGAAAGGTAAAGGTTCAGAAGATCTTTCTTTCTTTCTTTCTTTTTCTTACTCATACAAATATTTCTAAACCATGATTAAAACAATGGTTTATAGCAGAAGTCTATCACATGGCTCAAAAGCTGTTTGAGAAGAGGACTGGAAGCTGGTTTTTGAGACATTTTATAGACGCTTTACTCTTCAACAGAGCCACTGGAAGTTTCTTCTAGCTTTGTGAACACAGACAGGAACGAGAGGTGAGGACATAAATTATTCAAATATCAAACCCACCAACTTTACTAGAAACTACACTGATCTGTTAGTTCCTCAGGAGCTCTTGGTTGCATAATTCCGCGTGACTATAACCTGTTGAAGAAAGGACATCATTTAGAGTTCAGTGTCACCCAAATGAGGATGAGGTTCCCTTCTGAGCCTGGTTCCTCTCAAGGTTTCTTCCTCATGTCATCTCATGGAGTTTTTTTCCTCGCCACCATCGCCTCAGGCTTGCTCATTAAGGATAGCTGTCAGAGATAAATAATAACTTTATCATTTTTATTATATTTTTCTATATTTCTGTAAAGCTGCTTTGAGACAATTGCTCCATTGTCCATTGCTGAAACATTTGTTGTTTATACAAATAAATTGAATTGAAAATGGAAATTTTACCTTTATTTTGGGGGGGGGGGTTATTTATTAAAGAGCAGGTCATCAAGCACTTCCTGTTGTTTTGTGTTTTATTAATTAAATAAATCAACTATTGTCATTTCAGTTTAATTCTGATTTTGTCCGCTTAAACAATTTGCTAAATAAACCTTAAAACAATATAATTTATTTTCAAATGCAACTTGAGACACGTTATACACTTATTTTTTTTCCACTCGATTCTCTAGTCATGTGTCCAGTTTATCAGCCTGTTCTTGTTTATTCGACAGCAGCTCAGAGAGGAAAAGACCGAGAGCGATTTGTTTAAAGCAATCCTAGCTTCTGTAGCAGCTGTGCTGAGAAGCGTGTGGAGTTTCATGTAACACGCTGACTCCATCATGAAGAGTTCCTTTGTGTGAAGTTGTTTCCACAGTCTCTCCCTGTCTCTCATCACCAGGAGTTGCATTTGACGCACATGTGGCTAAATTTAGCAAGAAGGGAGGGTCTAAGTTGTCTCATCAGTGCATATTTTTACCACCTTGTGAGTGTGTGTGTGTGTGTGTCGTGGCCCTACTGTGAAGCCCTACACAGCACGCGATCCCTAAAGAAAAAGCCGGCGTGGTGTTTAGTGGATCATCAGCTCAACGATGCAACTCATCTGTTTCGGAGCTCGCGATAAAGATCGAGCCAGTGTGGAAGATGGAAATGATAATCCAGAGTGGCACAGCTGTTGCCCTGCGCTCCCTCTGTGCCCGTCATACGTTTGGCAGATGATGAGCTCGGGCAGGGGCAGGCTGGGAGGCAGGCGTGCAGATCTGCAGAGTGACCTCGCATCGCCGGCAGCTAGCTTCGACTTTCATAATAAATTCTGCTGAAACTGAAGCTTCGGTCTGTCAGCGGTGTCACTATGAGCCTGAGGAGGTTCACTTAACTGGAGTTCACTCATATGAAGCTGAATTGTGTTTATTATTATTATTATTATTATTATTATTATGTATGACGTGAAGGCATAGTAACTTTGCAGTAATTGTGTGGAACATCAGCTTTGCATCATGAACTGAATATCTGAAAATTGCACTGTTAACGAGGATTGCGTCTTCATTAACACAGTTATACAAATATTTTCTGTTTCAGGTGTGATTATCGTCCCCAGTGCTGGTGTGGGGATCGTGCTGGGCGGCTACATCATCAAGAAACTGAAGCTCGGGGCTCGCGAGTCGGCCAAGCTGGCGATGATCTGCAGCGGCGTGTCACTGCTGTGCTTTTCCACGCTCTTCATCGTGGGCTGTGAGAGCATCAACCTGGGAGGCATCAACATCCCATATACCACAGGGTAAGGTCTGTTACTGTGGATGTGTCAGTGCTGCTTGGCATAAGTGTACACTTATGACGGGTAAATAATCTAACGACACGAAAAACGACCGTGGTTTGGATTCACTTTATGATCAATGAGGGCTGTCGAGGCAAAGCGGACTCTCTGAGGTGAAAGAGGAGGAGTGAACCGAGGGCCAGTGAAACACTTCATCCATGCTCGCTGATTCTACCTTACACTCTCAAGAAAGAAATAAACGGTCAAATGAATGGTTATATACAGGGATGCATCGATATCATGATTTTCAGTATGAATACAAGTACAAGATTTTTTTTTTTTTTACTCAATACTGCTACCGAAATGGATAAGTCAACCTACCACTGCTTATAACATATTATTTAACTGTTATAACACAAAACCCAGCACAAGGAGCTCGTTTCTAGAAGCACATGGCAGCTATGAAATGTTCCATGTCTCTTCCGATTGCTTTGTATTAAACGATCAGAGGCATCATGGGAGAGTTTATAGCAGCGGTGTGCTTTTAGGTACAAGAT
The DNA here is from genome assembly GCF_019097595.1 of Hemibagrus wyckioides. Lineage (NCBI taxonomy): Eukaryota > Metazoa > Chordata > Actinopteri > Siluriformes > Bagridae > Hemibagrus > Hemibagrus wyckioides. The sequence goes on along the minus strand of NC_080732.1, from coordinate 4,065,303 downwards.
GATGCTATAACAGTGAAATAATGTCTGTATTAGGACAGGACAGGACCTGACAAGACAGGACAGGACAAGACCTGAAAAGAAAAGACAGGATGAGACAGGACAGGACAAGACCTGATAGGACCAGAAAAGACCTGACAGGACAAGACTGGACACGACAAGACCTGACAAGATAGGACAGGATAAGAAAAGGCAGGGCAAGACATAACAAGATAGGATGGGATAAGACAAGACAGGGCAAGACCTGAGAAGACAGGACGTGATCAGGCAAGACAGGACGAGACCTGACAAGATGGGACAGGATAAGACAAGACAGTGAAGACGGGGCAAATCCTGAAGGAAATTTTTTGGCAGAGACTGCTTCAGATTACAGAAGGAAATAAATACAAATGAAATATGCGATATTTACAAAAAGATGCTAGAGAATTAAGACCATACTGCACATAATATTAAGGAACATATTGTAAATATTGTGAATTGGGATAGAGGACATAATAATAACACAGTAATACAGTCAGTGTTCAGTGTGTCAGCTCTGCTCTGTTCTAAAAGGGGAGAAGTTTTAGAGTTTAATGGCCACTGGTCGGAAAGACCTCCCGTAGCGCTCTGTGGTTGTCCTCAGTGGTCTCTGTCTACAGCTGAACGTGCTCCGGTACGACTCCAGTGTCTCATGCAGGGAGTGTGATGTGTTGTCAAGGATACTGAGATGTTTCCTACTTTCCTCCAGCTCCACTCCCATGACAGAGCCTGCTTTCCTAATAGGCTTGTTGAGTCGGCTGTTTTCACCCTGCTCACTACAGCGTAGAAGATGACTGGCTACCACCGAGTGATGGGACATGTGCAGTATGGTTCTGCGAGACATTACAGCAGCATTTGATAGCAGAGTCCCGAAAAACCAGGTTTCGGACCAGGTGTCGGTGCATCCAGGCATATAACCATCTATTTCACTTCTTTAATGTTTCTTTCTTCATGGGATTGTTTGTAAGTAAATGTAGATTAAAAGATTAAAACATTAAATCTGTATTAAATTCAGTCAAATAACATCCAGGAAAATGAAGAGTTTAAAGCAGCATGCGGAGAGACAGGCTTATTTTCGCTTAGGGACGCGTTATCGGCCCTTTTATGTCCTTCATTTCACCGCCTTCTTTCACATCGCAGGCCGTGGGTTTCAATCTTCCTTTTATTTCACCTATAAACAGGAACAGTTATAAAGTCTGCAGGTTGGAGAAAACCAAGGACAGGCAGCAAGCACCTCTGAGGTTACTGAGTACACGCTGGTGAAAAGGTTGCAGTTTCATACCTACAGGATGCAGGTGCAGGACTTGAAGAAAAGCTAAACATAATTGTGCTACTTTGGATCGGCTGGTTAAATCGGTTAGCACTGTCACCGTGGAGCAGATGGGTTTATGTGAGGTGATGTGGTAAGAATGTAGGACGAGGTGATGGTACTGCACGTGCAAGCAACTGAATAACAGTTTAACAGAATGATCCTGATGGATTTGATAAACAGGGAATCCGACACAAAAGCCGCTGGGACGTGGAGTATGAGAGGCGCCCGACTGGGTCGCTGTGTGTGTTTGCGGAAGACATAACAGGAAGCTGTGAGGCCCTTCCATGTGAAAAGAGAAAGGCCCAAGCCTCTGGGAAGCAGCTGTGGAATGTCTAAAGTGAACCAACAATTTAAAGAAGACTCTCGTAAAAAAAGAAAACTTCTTGAACCCAAGGTCATGGATCGTTACCTTTTAAAGCTACATTTCAGCCAGTTCTGTAGCACTGAGTCATTGTGCTCTGACCGTCTCGCTAGGTCTTCGCAGCTAATCTGTCGTCCGCTCGCTCGTGTCGTTATGTAACGAAGCATCTGGTGGCGTCAGTGTGCTGTGTAATCTGAGGTGGATAATTACACCAGTCGAGTCAGGGCAAGCTCCAAAATAGATTAGTAGCTCGTCGTATGTTACGAGGCGTCAGCATGTCAAGCTAGTGAAGGTGTACAGTAAATATTACAGTAAAAAGGTGAGAGGTGCACATGTCATTTTTCAATAATGTACGTTCCACTTTAAATACTAAATACTTTAACCTCGGTTGATCTTGAAGTAGTGATTTACTGAAGCCTGAGTAATCACCCTATAAACCCTCGCACGCTAAAAAATGCCTTCGCAACTGAGCAAAAGAAAAAGTCAGCTTTTCTCCGTTTCTTCCACTGCACTGCCAAATGTTTAGAAGATTATCTGATTGTATTTTGTTCCTTTTTTTAATCTCAGTGTTTTTGGTTATGTCGAGATGAGAGATCATGTCGAGAGATCATGAGAAAACTAGCGGAAAAAAATGTACTGCCAAAAGTTTTGGAACACCTGCCTTTACATGCACATGCATTTCACTGGAACTAAGGGGCCGAGTCCAACCCCTGAATTCAATATATATTTATAATCTTTTTTTAAGCTGTTTCTCTTTAATAAAGGTCACTGTGAAGAGATATCATATGACATGTTGATCTTTAATCATGATAAATTGTTGCCTGTGTTTTTTTTTTTGTTTTTTTTTTAATAATAATTAGGGTTGTTATTGGAAAACTTCATGATTAATTATCTTTCTATAAAACACCCCATTATGTTTCCCCTCTTGAAGACTGAAGAAGCTCAGAGTGGAGAGAGTGTTAATTTCATTCCCGGAGCACTTTCTCATTTCTGCCAGATCGCACTCCTGGTGTTTTGTTGTGCTCAGTTTAATCATCGGATCTGCTCCTGATATAATGCTGAGTCAGCTGGAAGGGCAGAACACTCGGTCTGAAATTGCCTCTCATCCCCTACTGACTCTCTCTCTCTCTGTTTCTCTCTCTCTGTCTCTCTCTCTCTCTCTCTCTCTCTGTTTTTTTCTTATCTCTCTTTGTCTTTTCTTCTTCTTCTCTCTCTCTCTCTCTCTCTCTCTTTCTCTCTCTCTCTCTTTTGTGTTTTCTTCTCTCTCTTTCTGTCTTTTCTTTTCTCTCTCTCCCTTTCTCTCTCTTCTTCATTTTTTCTTCTTTCTCTTTTCTTCTCTCTCTCTCTCTTCTTCTTCTTCTTTCTCTCTGTTTGTCTCTCTCCCTGTCCTTTCTCTCTTTCCTTCTCTCTCTCTCGGTCTCTCTCTCACTCTCTCCGTCTCTCTCCCTCTACCCTTTCTCCCTCTACCCTTTTCCTCTCTCTCTTTCTCCTCTTTCTTTCTCTCTTTTCCTCTATCTCTCTCTCTCTCTGTCTTTTCTTCTCTCTCTCTGTCTTTTTTTTTCTCTCTCTCTCTCCCCCTTCTCTCTCTCTCTCTGTCTTTTCTTCTCTCTCTCTCTCTCTCTCTCTCTCTCTCGTTTCTCTCTCTAGGCCGACTCTGACGCTGACTCACAGGAACCTGACAGGGAGCTGCAACGTGAACTGTGGCTGTAAGATAAACGAGTACGCGCCGGTCTGCGGCTCTGACGGCATCACCTACTTTAACCCCTGCCTGGCCGGCTGCAGCGCCGTCGGGAACGACAGCACAGGGGTGAGTGTGTTGATGTGCAGCACAAAACTTCTCTTCCTGTTTTATTTGGTCCAAAATTCTTCCAGTTTATTAATAGCCAGTTCACGGTTGTTAGCGGAGCGTCTGTATATCACACAACAGCTAACATGCAGTGAGCGTAAAGGCTAACGTGCTAACATCCTAGACACTTCTGCATCATGGAGGAGTTGGTGTTAAATCTATAATGAACTCAGGTGTTGAGATTATTTATGAGTAGCTCAGGAGCTCCTGGTTAAACTCAACATCAACATATTTTATGATAATTCACCCTCTCTGGTGTTTATAATGATTTATAATCTCACACTCTGGTGAAGAAGGTTCCTTATTGAGTCTGGTTCCTCTCATGGTTCCTCAGAGAATTTTTCCTTGCCACAGTCGCCTCAGACTTCCTCATTAGGGATAAATACAAATAAATTTAAATATAGGTCTAATATTAAATCTGAAACTTTTTGTTTATTTCTTATATTCTGTAAAGCTGCTTTGAGACAATACAAATTAGAGAGAAGGAGAGAGAGAGAGAGAGAGAGAGAGAGAGAAAGGGAGAAGAAAAGAGAGAGACAGAAGAATAGAGAGAGAGAGAGGGAAAGGGAGAAGAATATAGAGAGACAGAAGAATATAGAGAGAGAGAAGAATAGAGAGAGAGCGACAGAAGAATAGAGAGAGAGAGAAAGGGAGAAGGAGAGAGAGAGAGAGAGAGAGAAGAAAAGACAGAGAGAGAGAGAAGAAAAGACAGAGAGAGAGAATGAGAGAGAGAGAGAAGAAAATACAAAGAGAAAGAGAGAAGAAAAGACAAGACAGTGAGAGAAAAAAGACAGAAGGAGAGAGAGAAGAAAAGACAGAATGAACAGAAAGAGAGAGAGAGAGGGTGCAAGAGAGAGAAGAAAAGACAGACAGAGAGAGAGACGGAAGGAAAGAAAGACCAAGAGAGAGACAGACAGACAGAAAGAGAGAGAGAGAGAGAGAGAGAGTGAAGAAAAGACAGACAGAGAGAGAGACGGAAGGAAAGAAAGACCGAGAGAGAGACAGAACCTCACCTTCCTAAGCTGGGAATTTCACTGTGCTGTAATGTACTGTATCTAATACAGGCTTCTTCTCAGTTAAAGGAAAATAATCACTGCATCATCACCTGTTGTTTTTTTTTTCCCTTTCTGTCATCACCCTGAGATGACGAGAGCTCTGTTCATTATACTGCCAGAGAGGGGCAAGAGGACCGCCGTCCTTCCTACCCACAGGGCAGGACGATTCCCCAGTCTTAGACTCTGTATGGCTCAAGCGGTAACTTGGATCCATGCAGCATTGAACCACACGGTCTCTCGAGTGATATCTTAGACATTCCTGGCACTCGGAAAGTGGTTTTTGAGTTTGAGGTGGCAAAAGAGCATCATCAGGCTTTCTGTCATTTTGATTGAGACTCATATGGCACCGAACTGACCGCCGCTCGTAGCCTGTCACTTCTGTGAAGCCTGGCAAATTTACTACGTGGAAAAAAAGCTTAGTGCAACTTTCATTCAAGCTCCATCAATCTCCAGCTCTTGTCCTTGTGAAGCCTCATTTGGTTCTGGTTGTAAATCACTTCGTATGATTACTGGTTAATCAGTAGGAACTGGAGATGATGTCAGGATTCCGCTTCTGCTTGATGGAATGTTTGAAAAGTGGAAATGATGAAAATTTTTTCATCCTTCTATAAACCTGATACTGAAGAATTGACCTTTTCTCCCAGGTCTGTTGTGTACAGTAGTTTATCGGCACCTTGTTGTGATTGTATCTTGTGTTATTATTGCTAAGGGGCCAGGTACTCAAGCTACTTGGGCTGTAATGATGCATAGTGAGATCCCCGAGGCAGAAATGCAATGATGTGCGATGTGAAAATCTGTAAAATCAGCGTTCCATTAATTACGAATTAATTGTGGTGCAGTTGCACTGTTTGAACACCAGAGGTCACTATCTGTGCATAGACTTAAAATACTCCCATACAGTTAAGATATATAGAGCTCACTCTGGTCCCATGATCACACTCTCTCTCTCTTTTCTTCTCTCTCTCTCTCTCTCTCTCTCTCTCTCCCTCTCTCTCTCTCTCTCTGTCTGTCTTTTCTTCTGTCTCTCTCTCTGTCTTTTCTTCTCTGTCTCTCTCTCTCCAGATCAGGAACTACACAGACTGTGCATGTGTACAGAGTAGGCAGGTCATCACTCCTCCCTCCGGTGGTCAAGGCGGTCAGCTCCAGCTGGTCATCGTGAAGACGTACCTGAACGAGAATGGTTTCGCCGTGTCTGGGAAGTGTGACCGCACCTGCAACACACTCATCCCCTTCCTCATCTTCCTCTTCATCGTCACTCTCATCACCGCCTGCGCGCAGCCCTCCGCCATCATCGTCACTCTCAGGTGCGGTAAAAACTACTGGCCCTGATCTGGGCGCTGTTTCAAAATACAGTGAATCAAGAAGAGGTCATTTTATACACTAAATACATGTACTATTTTTTTTTTTTTTTTTTGTTAGAATTTTTACAAAATTTTCAGTCTCTGGGATTCTAAACTGAGACAGCGATCAGTAGATCTTCATTATCATCAGCATGATGAGGAATGAAAACAGCATCAAGCTCCAGCGGAGTTTCTGAGCTCCACACCCAGAAGTCTGATAGGTTTCCATGCACTAATGCCATTCCCACGTGTCTCATCCTGTTTGTAGGTCAGTAGAGGAGCAGGAAAGGCCGTTCGCTTTAGGAATGCAGTTCGTGTTGCTGAGAACGCTCGGTGAGTTACAAACCCTCATCACGTCTTCTGGCCTTTCTGTCAATGTAAGATCTGATCAGGTCTCGGGTCTAATCTGGTTTTTGTATCGCTGATTTACACGCTTTTAAAAGCCAGGACGTTTTTTTTGAAAAGTCTTTCTACAAAAGGAACAACAGATGTCGTTTTCGTGTTTCGTTCAGCTGCAGTTATGCAAATATCTCAAAGACCTGAAACAAGATGCTGGTTAAAAAGGAAAAGAAAAATGTTAAAAAATAGTGCTGAGAAAACAAGAGGGGAAAAAAAAGTAAGACAAAGGAAATAAAAAATTTTATAGGATTATATCTGGATTTTTCTGTATATTTAAGATATTTGAACTGAATATCTCGGTGTTTAAAATCATTTAGATTAGTAAAAAAAAAAAATCATCTGTTAAATAAAAAAAAATATTTAGTATATTATCTATAGATTAAAAAAAACATTTAATAAAATATATATTAAATACAATTTTTAAAAGTGACCGCATAATACAAAATATTAAAAATGAACACTTTCTTTTATTTTGTTATTTTATTTTAAAATTTATTTTATTTTTTTTATTTTAAAAATGATCATTAAAAACAACTACACTTAAGTGAATCATTTAATTAGTGCTAAGTCTGTCATGTACACTGACCTATTAGTTCCTTAAGAGCTCTCAATTGCTGTTCTAGAAAGGACATTATCAGCGTTTACGTTATTAGTGTCCAGTGTCACCCAAATGAGGATGAGGTTCCCTTCTGAGCCTGGTTCCTCTCAAGGTTTCCTCCTCATATCATCTCAGGGAGTTTTTCCTTGCCACCGTCGCCTCAGGCTTGTTCAATAGGGATAAATGTTAGAGATAAATAGTAATTTTTTTTCCATACTTCTGTAAAGCTGCTTTGAGACAAAGTCCTTCTATACGAATGAATTGAATTGAATACATTTTTTTCAGTATATTTTTGTGGCTGAATCTCAAATGCCCATTCCCCTGGTCATTTAGTGCACTCTGTAGAGTTTTATGATGTCATTATACCTCGGGCACCACACTTAGGGAGATGTACAGTGCACTAAACTCTGTGCTTGTTGTTCTGTGCCCTATGAGGCGAGCCTATGCAGTCGATATGACGTGTTATAATTCAAGTGCACTTTAATAGAACGAACTTTCTTAATAAAGGCACATCAGGTGAATATTCCAAATGGATTTAATTCCAGACGCTCTGCCTGATGTGAGCGGCGTGTCTCTCCAAGCCAGACATGAATTTCAGCCCCGAACTTAGGTTGCATTACATTCAGGCCTGTGATCTGGTGTACATAAGAAACCGGTTAGATATTTGTATCAGATATTTGGAGAGATCGTGTCGCTTGCTTCGAAAGATCAATTGCTGAAAGTTTGAGGGGATAAAAAAAAAAAAAAAATTGCTAAATTGTGTTTTTTCTTTCCCCTGATATGGCAACCATCTGCTTGTCAAATGTAATGAGCTGACTTTGCTCATTACACACGACATAATAAGTACAGAACATTCTGGACACAAAAATCAGGTGTAAGCATAATCTGTCTATCAAAGAAAAGGTCTGTTTTCATCACCGTGCATGCATTTTCTTTTCTTTTTCTTTAATACATGTATGAACCTGATCAGCAAATTTTAACTTCCCTCACACTTATCATCACACGTCATTATATTTTATCATTT